>NC_134756.1:3030303-3333333 GCF_050436995.1 Anticarsia gemmatalis | reverse complement strand
GTGCGAGCGAGAGAGTTATGGCTCCAGTGTAGTGATTAGTAGCTTGATTCTCTACCACTATAGACTAACGGCAACCGGCTAGCTATCGAGAAATTTTGTATGAATATGTAATCAGCGCCTCTAACCTGCAACGCCTCGCAGGAGCTATATTGGCAGTACATTTTAAATATCAAATTTTCGATACTCGACAGTACGGACTGTAGAGAATCGTGCTACAGCAGACGTATACTTACCGCCCAGAGAACAGAATCAGAGACAGTCTCTATGAATGCTTTGGTGTAAATATTGTACCCTTAAGCTATCGTTAGTTTGTTATTTTTCTACTGATGTTATAAAGGTTATGTGAAAGTTTTGAACCATCGAAGGTCGGTTTCGTAGAACAATTGTTAGCAGAGATAGTTTAGTTAGTGGGTGAAACGATAAAGTTTGGAAACTTACCATAGCTGCATAGGTGAAATTTGATTTTGGTAAGCTTTTGAAAGATGTAGCTCGAGTTATAAAAGAATAATACTGTATTTATGTCAAACGACTGTCTCCCAAAATTATGTTTTGATCGAAAATGAGGCAAGGTGTTGTAGGCGCCATACTGTATTGAATATTGTAATGTTTTGAAGATGCTTGATATTACATTGTTAGTATGAAGTCAAAAGACCCTATGTGCTGTAAACAACAAATCTTTTCTTTTTATTGACTATAATTTCTCGATGTTCTGTAAATAATTTATCATTAATTTCAAAAATATACTACTAGTACTAGTAAACTTAAAAAAAATACTTTATGGAAAAACTATTTCAACAGGGTTTAACAACGGTGCAATATTTTTTTCCAAAGTATTTTATATCTATGAACAAAGAAGTCCTTGGCCTATTTCATACGTTTTATGCGCGTATTTTAAGCCGAAACATCCGATCGAGTACACAGGGTTACGCGAAAAAGACCAAAACACAATGAAAACATACACTGTCGGCAAAAATCCAAGTGAATTAGAAAAAATACATTGAACCAGTACTCCTATGAAATATGCCTGTGTACCAACGACTTTTGAAATTGTACATGAACGTGTAGGTACAGTCGTGAGCATACAGTACATTGTTATATTTCCAATTTGGGAATATTTTAAGGGCGTTTATTAAAAGCAGGTAGTAAACTTAATTTAATATTTTATGCGTGTTATAAATAAAATATAAAGTGCTTTGGAATTCAGTCATTAATTAATAATATGTTCATTTTACAGTCGAATTCGGTATGGATAATATCTAATTAATCACATAAGGTTAGGCAAAATATACTTAGAGTTCACTTGAAGATTTTTAGCCTCCTTTGTCGCTCTATTTGGATGTAGGCGACTATATCTTGGCCTTCTCCTATTAGTTTCTCATTTAAATTAAGTACATTTATTTACATAGAGAGGTGCCTTACAGCGACTTCTGAATACAGTTTAGAAATTTGTTCACATTTAAGTGTCGGTGACTGTACATACATTCAAAATGAAATATGTACATTTATTTGTACATTGCAATGTGGAAATACTTGTCAAGGACGTGTCGAACGAGATAAGATATGGAAGGAAAGGGGGGAAGAGGGGGGTGCATTCCTACAATGTAGCGAGATTCTCCGCGATTCTTCAATTGTGTAATAAACAGAAGAACGTCATACATTTATGTTTGTTATATTTTTCTTGTAATTTGTAAATGTTTTTGCCACGAGTTTTTGTATGGAAGGTATTTTGACTGACATATTTTAGTCTCATTTCTTGGTTCTTACTAGGCACCTATGTGAATTACGAAAAAATATGTCATATCTTATAAAAGTATTACGTAGTATGCCATATTTTATTTAAATTACGCATCCTAAAATGAAAAAATATGTATGTTTCGGTATGTATGTTCGACTGAGATAATTAATTAATCGTAATTAATCCTGCAAATGTAACAAATTTAATTCAGTTAAATATGAAAATATTTTTTTAAAGTACATAAGCTTATGCTTGACGTCAAGTATTTAACTAAGAAATGAAAATCGGCATACCGTGAAATGGACACAAACTGACGGACCTTCCGCATTGAAACTTTTGACATTCAAATAAATATTTTCCAGCGCATCAATAATCTTGCTTCCTGCAAGTTTATAATAATAATAATAAATAATAAATATTATTGGACAACTCACACACGGTCATTTGATTCCAAACTAAGCAGAGCTTGTACTATGGTAACCAAATAACTGATAAACATACTTATATACTTCTAAATACATACTTATATAGATAAATTGACAACCAGGCTCAGAACAAATACTCGTGCTCATCACACAAAGATTTGTCCCGGGTAGGATTCGAACCCACCACACGCGGCGCTACGGTTGTTACGGCGAGGTGACCGCTTAAACCACTGCGCCAAACGTGCAGTTTAAATATATATATGTTACTGTAAAAGCCCGAACTGTGGTAAATCCTAAGATTTTCCGGTATAACCTAAGATTTACCAACTCTCAATGGTAAAAGTCCGAACAAGCCAGAGTTTAAAAACTATGTTACGATATATAAAAAAATCCTCCTTCATAACTATGTTTATAACTATTTCACGGTATAATTATATACTGTGACATAGTTATAAAGAAGGAGTTTTGGGCAAAGCGACATGGATAGGTTAGGTTAGAAGGCTAAGGTGGGAGCGAGCGAAGCGAAGCTCCCACCTTAGCCTTCGTGGTTATTTTTTTTTTAACCACCCAGAAGGAGGAGCCCCGCGAAGCGACATCTCGATATCATCAAGTGAATATAGGTAAAAGTTCGAAATAAAAGAATTGTTCGGACTTTTACCATTGCGAGTTGGTAAATCTTAGGTTATACCGGAAAATCTTAGGATTTACCACCGTTCGGGCTTTTACAGTAACATATATAATATATATATATTATATTTAAATTTATATTCAACCTTCTTTCATTTAAACTGAGTAAATATGGGAGCAAGGCCCACGGGACCTCCTTGATTTGATTTACAAAACTTTTATCGAAAACGTTTGCCGGGAAACGGGAAAATCGTAAATTTTCTTTTACAACATATTTGTAGGAAAACTTGTGAAACTTTGTTACGTAAATATTCACATTTGTAACTTGTAAGTGAATCGTGATCGATGACTCAAGTTTTGAATGAATGGTACCAATAAGATTTTGGGAGAAGGGTGCAGATTTTACTTATTCAAATTGGTGCAAGTCATTTTATTAATTACTAGCTGACCCGCGCAACTTCGTTTGCGTCACATAAGAGAGAATGGGTCAAATTTTTCCCTGTTTTTGTAACATTCTTTACGGCTGCCCTGCTTCTATTGGTCGTAGCGTGATGATATATAGCCTATAGCCTTCCTCGATAAATGGGCTATCTAACACTGAAATAATTTTTCAAATCGGGCCCGTAGTTCCTGAGATTAGCGCGTTCAAACAATCAAACAAACAATCAAACAAACAATCAAACAAACAATCAAACAAACAATCAAACAAACAATCAAACAAACAATCAAACAAACAATCAAACAAACAATCAAACAAACAATCAAACAAACAATCAAACAAACAATCAAACAAACAATCAAACAAACAATCAAACAAATAATCAAACAAACAAACAAACAAACAATCAAACAAACAAACTCTTCAGCTTTATAATATTAGTATAGATTCCGTAATTTGTTCTTAAAAAAAAAACATTAGACATTCAGTGTATTTATATGATACGTTAACTTTACCAGCAAGTAATGCTGTAGCAGTAATTATTTATATAAAGTGTGGTATGCGCTGTGGTATACTTAACAAAATTGCATCATTTCTAATTTAAAGCTTGCTTGAAAACAAATCACAAGTATTTACTGTGGATAAAAAATATTGCCTATAGAATTTAAGGAAAATACATTAAATTAAAATCAAAGACACGACAAAAAGTCACTTTACTATACCGTATGGCAGTAAGAATTATGAAAAACATTACAATAAAACTAGCACATCGATAACACTTTATTTACACACTAGCTGACCCGCGCAACTTCGCTTGCGTCACATAAGAGAAACAATTTTCCCCGTTTTTGTAACATTTTTCACTGGTACTCTGCTCCTATTGGTCGTAGCGTGATGATATATAGCCTATAGCCTTCCTCTATAAATGGGCTATCTAACACTGAAAGATTTTTCAAATCGGACCAGTAGTTCCTGAGATTAGCGCGTTCAAACAGACAAACAAACAAACAAACTCTTCAGCTTTATAATATTAGTATAGATTTAGTCCCTACGGCGTACCACCAATAACTACAACATTAAGCTATTTCGCACAAGAGCAAATTAAACTACCATTAAGTGGAGACTGAAGCCTCTAAGCACTCTTAGCCTAACGACTGCAGATAACAGCTGTAGCAGATGCTATAACGTTACTGTAGAAGCGATTTATTCAGCTGAAATCTAAACGTATTTGTAGATATGGCCGAGCCAACTGTAAGCGTGTGCAATTGGCTCAGTGCCTTCGGTTTGAACGATTAAGTTGAATATTTAGAGGTGAATTATTTATGTAGATTTTAAAATATCTTTTATCTGTTTGTATAGATTTCAAAGATATCATAATTGAATAGATCACATGGAACTTAGACGGTATTTATGTATGTACTTACATATATGTATGTATTTAGAACAAGTACGGTTTCTGATAACATTTATATTAGTAACTTAGTTTTTTAACATATTATTATTGCTTTTTTAGGAGCAGTATAACAATGATACTAAACGAATTTGGGTTAATTAAATGTTTTCGTTAAATCTGATCAGCGCCTCTAGCGGGTGCCGTAGGATCTATTTTTGCAGTATATTTTAAGTGTCAAACTCTTAATACAAGACAGTTTCAGTTGCTATATTGTTTGGTTGGTTTTCGAATGGCTCGAACAACTTTCACTCTATGTTGACCACGAACCTTACGATGAGATAAACGTCTGTAAAGATGCTTATTTAATACGGTCAATATAACACGTGACCCAGATTAATACGTCAAAGTCTTACATTAAACAAAACCACAGTCACGAGGTGCTTAATGAAACTACAACCACAGCTACCCGGAAACCACAGAGACTTGTTACAAAACTTATATACATACATACATATAAGTACATTGTTTAATATACCACTAGACCCTAAGGAGAGCCGAGTTTGTGATGTTTGATTGATGAAGTTCGTTTATTATGATCGCTAATCAAATGAGAGTATATATGATTGGTATTGCACATTTGTCAAAGTGTAGCGTGATTTTCTACAAACAAATTATAGTGTTTATCAATCAAAAAGAGTTCCTAAGGCGCCCGTTAAAGGCGCTTGTCAGTTTTTAATACAAAATTTCCCGATAGGTAGCCGATTGTCGATAGTTGATAGTGGTAGAGAATCGTGCTACTGGTTAACGCTATCACCTTGCCCTAATATTTCCATTCAGAACAAGTATCTGTACAAGAGTACCTGCTCCGAGACTATCTATCTTTTTATTTCAAAATTACGGCATCCATGAAATAGTGTGGTCGCCGTGCCAGTGCCACTACGTCGAGGGCTCGTACTTTTCACCCGTTATTTGCGTGTTTGTAAAAGTCCACACGATACTAAGGTTGCGGGAGGTGTTATCTTTTTCAAAATATGCATTTTAGAGCAGATGATTATGATTATCTTAAACAGAATACTCTGTGTGAGTCATGGAAATGGAAACTGGAAATACAAACTAGTGCCAACTATTTGAAATGTTTGAGTATCAATAAAGTTAATATAGCCACCAACCTTTAAGAACAGGTATTTAACTAAAACTAAATTGGGATTGTAATTAATTCTGAGCATTCTTTAATACTGTTGGAGAATGTCGTTAGGATAGGCTTCCAAGTAATTTATAGGTCACCAGACGCCTAGTTACAATATTTTGTGAAAATACCTAGAAACTAACGTATACGATCTATATTATATATATTGCTTTATTTATACTGAAATATTAGATGTAATAAATGGTGTATTGTATTTTTCTAAAAGGTTTTATGGATCTGTTGGATTTTATCCAAATTCTTTTTGTCGCCTATCCGTTAACACGATTCTGTACAATTGGAACCATAGAGTTTCGAGAGCTTAACATAAAAAATGTACCGCAAAAATAGTTTCTACGACGTTCGGTAGAGGCGCTTTTTTCATACATTTTTTTTTAATAGCTATCCGGTTATCAATACTCGATAGTAGTAGAATCGATAGTGGTTTGAATACAATCATATTAAGCTTTACCTACTAAGTTTGTCGTAGTTATTTATAGAAGGGTATTAGAATAGTAAAATAATTATAATTTGATAGTACCCGTTTTTATTTCCTGGTCTTAAAATTAAAGCTTGATTGCGTCTTAATGAGCTTGAGCTTTAAATTAGGCAAATTGTTTGACAATTCTTAAAAGGAACTATTCCGGATTTAAGATAGGTGTTTTTATGTCTTCGAAAATACACTAAATTTCAATTGAGATGTGGGTTACTATATACAAGAATAACGCAGTACTCTGCTGAAACCTTAAGGGGCAAACCGTAATAAACAAAAGTCCCCTCGACCTGTCCAAATTTATGGTGACACCTTGCACAAATACCTTCGATACTCCCTTAAGGTCAAAGGTAAAAGTAACATTGATATTTAAAGGACCAGGTTTTATCTTTCAACGTGAAATTGTGATTAACTGAAAGATGTACCTATAGCGCCGTTTTTAAACAGTTGGCAGTATTGAGAGTTTGGTACTTAAAATATACTTTTAATGTACTTACTTGTAAATTTACTTGTAAATTTATATTATATAAATAACTAGCTGACCCGCGCAACTTTGCTTGCGTCACATTAGATAGAATGGGTCAAAATTTTCCCCGCTTTCGTAACATTTTTTTATTGCTACTCTGCTATATAACCTATAACCTTCCTCGATAAATGGACTATCTAACACTGAAAGAATTTTTCAAATCGGACCAGTAGTTCCTGAGATTAGCGCGTTCAAACAAACAAACAAACTCTTCAGCTTTATAATATTAGTATAGATGTGATATATAACATATCTTAGAAGAGATACAGTAATAAAGAATTACGTCATTTTGAAATATACTTTAAATTAGTTTTACGGCACCTGCTTGGGGCACTGATCAGTTAAAATTTATTAAGCTGGTTGTCGATAGTGGTAGATTTATTTGCAGCTAAGGTAACTTGCGCTTAAACTGGAAGCTGAAATCGAAAAGAAAATAATCATAAATATGACATGTTTCAAGCTTTTTCTGTTAAATCGAAACTCTCAAATATTTTTTATTAGACTAGTGATTTTCCTCCGCGAGATAACTAATGTGTGGACTAGAACTTTTTGCTAAAATATGTGTTATTGAAGTTTAGATATTTTTACACATGAGTAAAATTATTTCGTTCGAATCGTTCAGTAGTCGTTTTAAATCATGTTAACGACCAAACAGAATATAAAAATATATAATTTAATATAAGCCCTTTTTATGTAGTCCCAAATGCCCTTTTACCTATGATAGATCTATTAAGGTCACAATAAAAGTACTTTTTGTGCTAAGAATATATTATATTGATATTGGATAGAAATGCCTGTAATATAGATTGTCAGACTATTCAATACAGGATTTTTCGCAGAACTATTCTGAAACAAGATCGAAATGACCTTGGGCTACACGTGTTTATAAACTATACAAGTATATACATATAAATTTCAATATTTGATGTATGTTATAGGTAATGTAGCATAAATAAGTCCCAGGGCACAGGAGCCGTATATTTATAGTATTTTTTCTGTCCACATTTATGCGTGAAAAAAAAGGTCTATTTATTCCCGATTACCACGACGTCAGAATTTGCCGCATAAGTATTACTATTCGAAATTCTGCATAATATCGTGTTCATTTAGAATCCATTAGCTATCTTATTTCCATGTAAAATAACTAATGTCTTACAGATATTGTTGTTTAGTTTGAGCGCTATATATCGCATTTTTAGTAAAGTATTTCCAGTAGTGCGATTTGCCACTATTTTTAATTAGCTATGGACAAATCTTATATGAAAACTAGCTGACCCGCGCAACTTCGCTTGCGTCATATAAGAGAGAATGGGTTAAAATTTTCCCCGTTCTTGTAACATTTTTTACTGCTACCCTGCTCCTATTGGTTGTAGCGTGATGATATAAAGCCTATAGCCTTACCCGATACATGGGCTATCTAACACTGAAAGAATTTTCAAATCGAACCAGTAGTTCCTGAGATTAGTGCGTTCAAACAAACAAACAAACAAACTTTTCAGCTTTATAATATTAGTATAGATCAGCACCTCAACCCTTTACCATAGGAACCTAATTTTAAGTAAGTATATTTTAAATGCCTCGATACTCGATAGTACCGGCTAAAAATAGTACAATAGAAATACGTATTCCATATGACTTTCAAAAAGTTTAACAGATTCTTTTAGTTCTATAAATGCCAGGTTTTCAATGCAAAAGGCATTCCGTTCCGGTCGGATATTTTTCGCCCATTTTGAGCGTGAAATAGCCGAGCGAAATTGAGTGCATGCGGCTAAAATACTTCGTCGAGAAAGAGTTTTTCAAAAATATGACAGAGAATGGTGAAAGGATAAAGTTCAAACTGAATTGAGTTCAAAATCTATCTTTATGCGTCAAGTCTTTTCCACTACAGTTATTTCTGCTTCGAAGAAATTTAATTCAATGAAACATACCGAATTGCACCCAAAACGTATAAACCATAAGGTACGAAATCCTCTTTTCCAAAATTGATCCGGCAATATGCTAGCCTCCTATTTCACGGTAATAGTATTGTAAACAGCGAGTTGTGGTTGTATTTTATACATATCTCTCTATATATAACTTCTGGCGTATAAGTCGAAAAGCTATTTCTGTTCATACTCTGAAAATTGACCAATGACCATACCAAACTAAATACCATAGCAACATAAGTTATACCAATTGTTACCGCATTCAAAATTCATGGTGCCCCAAAGTTAGGGAGCCAAAGTGACTTATTCATACAGCTCCCATTGATCCGAGTTACCGAGACAATTCCATTAAAGTCGTTTTAAAAGTCAAGTCTGAGAGGCGGCACTTCGCTATGGAGTTGTATAACTTTCGAAGTGCTTTGCTGTATGGTGTAGAGGATCCTAATTCTGAAAGTGACCTTGGAACTTTCGAAGTCTCAACTCCTGTCACAGACAACTGTTGTTTTCGGAATTTTAGGACAAATGTTTTTGAGTTACTACAATTATTGTTTCTGTACTTAAAAATAATATTTGTAGATCAAATGTGGGTTTAGAGACATAGTTTTTTACCCTGTGACGTCGTCCTTCAACGTGAAAAAGATTAACATTTAGTTTTATTTCTAGAGGTTTTTTCTGAAATTGTAATCATCCTTTTGTTTTTACAGAATCGTGAATTGTTAACATTACCAATTCGGTTACATAAATCATTGTTGCAAGCTAACTCAAATTCAACTTGTGATCGCTGAGACAGTCAGTCTTTGCAAAATATGTCCTAAATAAAAAAGATTATAAATTACCTTACACTTACTTTCGTAAAGATTTTGCAAACTGCTTATTCATGAATACTTTAAGGGTGTAAAGGATAATCTGATAACATTTCTTAAGCACCAAGATAGCGTCTAAACCACCGCTTGATTTTTTTCTCTAGAGCCAGCTTTTAGTAAAATGTTATGTTTTAAGTATGTTTATCAAGATAATTATGATCTCTTGTTACCATATCGTCAGCCATCTATTCCGGACCCTTCTCATAAAATAGCTACTTTAAAATTACTCACATAGCAAAATTTTCTAAGCCCTTATTGGGTACTTTTTGTCCTGAAATATTACCGTCATCGAGATATAAATCTCTTTTGATGGGACGTTAAGAGCTACTAAAATCTGTTCTGTACAAAATTTGTAAGTTTTATGTTAGTTGAGCATGATTGTTTTGCGAATTTATTAATTTAAATGTTCATTATTATAATATATAGTTTATCAAAATCTGTTCAGATGTGAAAGCGTTAAAGAAAGGCTAACATCTATTCTAATCTATACTTATCTATACTTATAATATTATAAAGCTGAAGAGTTTGTTTGTTTGATTGTTTGTTTGTTTGTTTGAACGCGCTAATCACAGGAACTACTGGTCCGATTTGAAAAATTCGTTCAGTGTTAGATAGTCCATTATCGAGGAAGGTTATAGGTTATATATCACTATCCAGTGTTTAAAACTATCGTCGAAAAAATATGAATAAAATTTGTCGTCTTTTCCATGTAAGTACCGTATATTTTATTGTGATATATGCTTTAGTCCTTGTTCAAATATCTAGGTAAAGTCTTCACTCACGTAAAATATGAACTCTCCGTATCTTTTCCAGACATCAAATACACATAAAACAGGATTTGCCTTTTTTACTTTGCAAAGTTGGTTGTAATGAGAGCTCATATTTATATTCCGCCGATTATATTCTAAAAAGTTAGTTTATAAAGATTTTGTAAAAACCGAACTATGCCTATAAATTTATACTACATCATAATATTTACATAAATCCTATACTTAAGTAATAAATACATAGCTGTACATAGGTACAGGTAAGACTGTAAGGGTTTTAAGCTTAATAATTCATTACGGCTAATGTGAATTATGAAGTTGATATACAATTTTGATATCTCGTAGAAAAAAGATTGTAGGTCGTATGTGTAGAGTCGTTGGAAAAAGTTTAGTCAGTTTACAAATTCTTTTTTATGCGTTTCAATACAGACATTATGTTCAAACAAGATCACAATATTGCTAACACAAATATAAATAAAACTATTATAGGGTTTCTCGTGGTTTCATTTCAATCCTTCAAAGTTCATTCCGTCTTCGGACAAAGAGACACATGTCAACTCTGATCGTTTGTAAACCATCGATTAATTAAACCGGGATCAGGGTTAACACCAAAGTTATCAATGGGCTGTTTGAAGTCCCAACCCTATAACGTACGAGGCAAATATAATGCATAATTAAAGTCCCGTAATACAAGTTTGAATTGATCTGAAAATATATTTTGTGTGGGCGACTTACAGGATGAGAGTGACTCCCACATATTACTTCATGGTCTACTACATTCGTGTGAAATCACATTTTTTTATTCAGAAATACATTTGTAAAAGTTAAAAATATGTCATATTGTTTCGTCGTAATCGAAATTCATCGAATTTATAAAAATAGAACACGATTTATGACTGCGTCAAATACCTATTTTAAAAATAATTCGTAAAGGTATTTTTACGAGTAAAAATGTGAAATGTTCATCATGGACAATTCAAAGTGCAAAAATAGTTCTGACATTTTGTGTTATGATGCATTCGAAAGAATAGGTGGGACGTTTCACTAGCACAGTCTAAGAATAAACTGTTGGAGGTCGTTTTATAATATAAATATATGACAAACTGCGTGTCAAGAGTCTTAGTTGTATAAGGGCTGATAAAGTTAAATAACTTTATTCCGCTGCTCGACATGTTGACAGAGATATTGATGATTATCAAAATATTTCTTGCTTAAAGTTATAAGAAATGTTGATCCTAGCGCAAGTAATATGATTGATACAACAAAATAGACGCTTGCAACCACCTGGTCAGTATAACAAATGCTGAAGCTTTAGGCATACAAGATTCTAGTTCATCATTTTGTATATAATTATATTGTATGCATTTTTTCTTTCTTTTTATAGAAGACAATCCGCACTACGATTTGATCTTGTTTCGCGGAAACTTTTACAAACAGCGCTGACTTGTCGTGACGACCACCCTTAACACACAGCGCCGCGTGAGCCGACATTTATATAATAAGAATGCAATGCGAAAGTTATGAACATGAAGTTGAATTTACTAGTAAGACTTTAAATCGAAACGCGTCAAAGTGAAATTCATTTTCTATAAAAGACTGTTCTCGGTAATCGATAAGTCTAGTGGCACCTATTTAAAACTAAGCCGTAGAGCTTCCATGCTTCGCAGGGCGTAAACACTTCGTCCCCGTTCTACCCACTTATAGTCGCAGTTGTTAAGCCAAGTTCAACTCTAGCGTACTACTTGAACGCTAGTTCTACAAGTAATTACATGGAAAGAAAGAAAAGGCGTCGTAAGTTCGGTCTTGAGGCAAATAAGTTTCACGGCAGACAAATATTCCGCATCTAACTTTATCTTAGACCCCGGAACTAATATCTAATAGGATCGTTTCTGTTTGTGTGAAAGCAGGAATCTTACTAATATTAAAAACGCAAAAGTTTGGATTATAGTTTTTAATATATCGCGGTTTGCTGTCTTTGATCAATGCAATTCTGACAAAACGACGGGCAGCTACTATCTTTGTTGTAACCTTAAAATACGCGTTGCCTCCAAGACCCGTTTACGAATTTAGTAAATTATCTATGTCAAAAGTTTCGAAGTTTCGACAACTGTTTGTTCCTCTTTTACGAAAAAACTACTGGATGGATTTTAATGAAATCGACTACAGTCTACACAGATAGATTCTAACCTTTATTTACACATTGGACTTATAACTCCGGTTTTTTTTCCAACAAACGAAGTCGCTAGCTGAAAGGTAGTAAAAATACTGAAAGCGTCTGGTTGTTATGTCTCTTATAAATTTCTTCCCCAGTTTTAGATGGTATCTTAATAAAAATATTGGTCAATCTAAAGTTTTTATAAAAGTATTTCACTAAAATAGAAAGTTTAGTACCAAAGTTTCGTTGAAAGATACTGTTCTGCGAAAAACAAGGTAATATAATATAAAAGAGATCTTAAAGTAGTTTTATATGTGTGAAATAGCGTTGAGTAAAACACTAAGTTAAGTTTTTATTGGTAACTTCTCTTCTTTTGTAGAAGCATTGTCAGTTCTGCTTTATTTTTACAAAAGCGATTTCATCCGCGTGGAATGATATCCCGCAGTAAAATCACTTAATAATTTGCAAGCAGAAAATGCTTATTTCATTGCCTTGTGCAATGTAAAATTCTGGAAGCTTATAAATAATGAAAAACCATATTAAGAGTTAATACAGATTAATAACTATAGATGTGTAAAATTTCATCAAATTAATTCAGAATTTTTGGCGTGGTGAGTAACAAACATACATCCAAACTTTTGCATTTATAATGTTAGTAGAAATTAGTACCTAAAGATTATTTGCCGATATAACTATCGCAAGTAGGACTTTATGTGAAAAAGAGCAAAGTTTCTTAATATCAAAATCCGATACATATAAAAAAAGTAAAAACAAGTCTTACAGTAGCAAGCATGGCCACGATATGGATTTTCGATAACCGCTTAACCAAATAAATTGATGAAATCTGCCCCGGCATAATGTTTGATCAGAGCCGCATATAAACGAAGATTTAACTGTTATTTTCATACGTCATCACGCCTTTTACACTCGAGGGTTTAATCAGAGTTGTATAAAATACACTTGCGTTTCGTCTTCTATAACGTTTGTCGCATGCGATATACAGTTCATTGTTATTAGGGATTGCAATCCGGACCGCCGGATCCGGTATTTGTATTTCAAAAAAGACGAATGACTACAATCATTTTTGGATAAACGATTAGTATTCATTCGTCTTTTTTGCAGCTAATGTAATTAAGATATAATAATTCTAAGTATTCAAATAATCAGTCTCAGTTACTAATGTAATTATCTGTAAGTACCTACCTACTAGAAGAGAGGATACTAATTATTATTTCACTTGACGAAAAAATTTCAAAAACAAACACCGGATCCGGCGGACCGGATAGCAATCCCTAATTGTTATATGCTGGGGGGCTATCATGTATCTAAGTTGACAACTATTTGAAAGCCATTATGCTTTACATTGTTTTCTTCCTTAGATTATAGTGATTAACACGTCACGTCAAAGCAGCAATGTACTGAATTGTGACCATCAATTATACGTAGGTACACAAGTTGTCAACTGAGTTACGTGACAAGCCGGCAGGTTACGTTACTAAACTTTTTTCTAAATAAATATGAATTAGTAGGTCAATAGCACTTTGTCCGACCCAGAAATCGAACCTAATATCTTCAACAGTCGCTTACACTGGTGCCTAGGGCACTGAGGCATTTACTAAACCTAAATTACATACACGTGGAACCTACCTCATTACCTTTCATATAAAACTGAACAATATTAATTATAGAAGCCATTATTACTACACATAAACTAACGTCACTACAATACAAGGCTTATTTTGGCACTACAAATACAATAGGTCTTTAAAATAACTGTCGGATGAATTTGTTTTGGAGTTACTTCTAATTGTTTCGTGTGCTAATTCAATGGAAATCACGTGCAATGTGTTATGGCATCAGAAGCCCGATTCTCTATAGTCGGTTCTGTCGAGTATCGAGAGATTGACATTTAAAATGACTGCAAAAATAGTTTCTACGACGTCCGCTAGAGGCGACAGTACCGAATGAATTGAATTATTACTAATTATTACAATGTGTTGAAAAAGGGTTACCGGCGATCCTGTATGACAAGATGTATGGATATAAATGAGACAAGGGAAGTTTATAAGGATCGCACTAATTGTCTTTCTTTAGTATTCCTATGGGAAAAAGCATGATATGATGTAGATATGTATTATTAAAACTCTATTTGGATCTTAAAGCCGTGACATGTTTCTAAATTGTTTGCAAAATATTTTTAAATGAGAATAGAAACTGCGAGAAATCAAAGTTTAACGTTCAGAATTGCATATTGCGACCACTTTAAGCGTGAATATAAAGCGGACTACGATACAACTGTATACCTAAGATACAATACTTTTGCAAGCATTCCTTTTAGAGTTCTCCTTTTGTACACCCTTCGTGGTTTAGGAGTAAACATTCTAATAACTTCCTTAAAAAGTTCGCTACTTGTCACATAACGAGTTCTTTTGCAAGTTGCTACATAATACCCGGTTTTTATGAAGTAGCAATTTATTTACTCGTATCTTATACGGAAATAACACTGTAATTACCATTCTATTTTACTCTATTCACCCTTTTACTATATAATAAATTGAGTAGTTCTTGTAGATAAGTTTAAGTAGCAATGCTCAATTCTATCGAGCAGTAGTTGTATTTACTAGCGACTACGAATAAAATGAAGACTTGTTTTAATTGTTTGTGTAAATTATTGAATAGCTTAGGTCTATTATTATGATAAATTACACTGTAGGAACATTACATAATTAGCGTTAATATTGAGTAGCCATTGTGTTCACATTTGACATTTAAAATTACACTGAGAATTGCTATCTATGGGCGTTCGATGCGTATTTTCCAGTTATTTTTAGTAACAATAGCTTAATATTCTCAAGTAGTGGAATAACACTTGTTCAATACAGCGAAAATAAAGTTTGGATATTTCTATTACCTACTTATTATAGTTGTTTGTATGCAGACAATATAAGACGTGACTTCTAGATTTTCCCACGCTAAATGTTTCTTAGAAGCACTGAAACTCATCGAGTGTTTAGCAAAATATTCGCTTGCTTGGCTTTTGAACCTTTGTAACCCAATTAGCAACAGTAAAACGTACTATAGCTTTCAGAACGCCTTGCAAAAGGGGTCTAAATAATTTGCAATTCTCGCGAAAGGCGACGAGAATTTCATATTAACTTAAGCAATTATTTCACTTAAAGATTTCCGGCCCTTTACTTGATTTATTTTGGAATAATCTGGAGCGAGACAAATTTGCGATAAGAAAATTGATGAGTCTGTTGCTCCTTCTGTTATAATTTTTATCGTATAAAAATAGAGATTTGTGGTGCTTTTTTAAACCCGTAACTGTGCTACTGCTAAACAAGGGTCTCCACCCAAACGAGCAGTGCTTGTGCTTGGATAATTGTCGTGTCATTAAAAAGTGTTGTATGTGTCTACAAAATTACACCTATTTTAATTCGACAGTACTATGAATCAAGCATCTATTAAGCCTATTTTATAGACTTTTTTACTAAAGTACTAAATCTGGACCTATAAAACGTAGTGATTCTTTTTTGGAGTTAACTACATCACAAAAACTATTGCCTATTATTACTATATAAGTATACTTTCTGAACCTTGTGAAAGAAGGAAAAGGCCCAAGGAAATCGACGTCCATGTATTGATGGCTCATAAACCGATCATTTAATTGAGAGTAAACAGTTCCATTACACGCCACAGTCGGCACAGATGACACAGTGCCGGTCCAATTAACGTACTACACAAATATTTGCGACCTACTTGTTGCTATTTATAAGTTTGGATTACATTGGCACTCTTCCTTATTTTTCTTTTGTTTGTGAAAAATCTGACCTTATATGTCATAACAATTGATACTCTAATTAGGAAACATCCCATAGCGAGCGAGGCTTCGATGTTCCACTGCCTATAAGTTTAATCGTTACTGACGCAAAATGTAACTGGGTACCTAGTTACTTTAAATCCGGAAAATGAAGGCGTTTTAAGTTTTTTGTACCTTCGCCAGCTACACAATTTGTTATTGAACTATACATGGACACACATACATACGTAAAATCACGCCTTCTTCCCATAGTGTTAGGTAGAAACCCATAAACTATACTATTTTGGAATAAAGTCTTTAATATAATATAACCACGTGATTCCCAAAGTATCATGATGTTTTGGTATTTCGTCTAACATGACAGGGTGGAGCGACAAGTCATTATAAATTTGATATTCCGAGCCTCTGACGTCATTTTAAATATTTAATAGTACCCATCGTTAGGCCTTTTGTTAGTTTATTTTACAGTTTGAAGCCTTGTCTCTTGTTTAATTACAATGTAATTAATATTTTACTGTCTATACCAACGAGCCTGAATTATTTCGTGGAAGCTATAGTCTGTTTGAAGCCAGTGTAAGAAACGGCCAAAAACAGACTAAGAGTTATTAGATTTGTTTTGTAGAAATATTTTTAGGATCGACGCTAGATCTGGCACCGAGCCCGAAATACGGCAATAGGTTTACCTAGGCTCGCTCAATACAATACATGACAAAAATGGCAATGTCACTTTACTTTATTATTATATAACCCAGATAGTATTTTATGAGTACTTGATACTAAAAATAACTTAACAATAATCTACCCGGCAAAAACTATTACCTGTGTAATATTACAATTTTAGCAGAAAATCTTAAATTTCAAGCTTTCGATACTCAATAGCACCGACCGTAGAGAATCGCGCTACAGACCAGTTTTCTATATTAGAGATTTTGATGGTTACTTAAGAGTCCATTAGAGAAAATTGTGTTTCCGATTGATCATCATCTTCATATCAAAGTGTAGACGTCCACTGCCGGACATAAGCCTTCCCAAAGATGTCCACAGCATCTGGTCTAGCGCCATCCGCTTCCATTGGCTTCCCGCAACGTACTTCCGATTATTATCAAGTATTTTTGATTACGTAAAATTACAATTAATCACTCTTTGTTTTACGGTTTCAATAAAAACAAAACTTGTAAACATTTTAATGAAAATGTTGAAATTGTCGAAGCTTGATTAAATCCGTTCATTGCTCAATATTCGTGAAATAGTCACGAGCTCGTAAAACGCGGAAGTTGGGCAGAAGTTAGGTTTAACGTTCTTTAAGACGAACGAGAGTTTGTGGAATGGCTTCTAACTTAACTATTGATATTATTTGTCAAAAACATGGGTTAGCTGAAAAACATTATTATTATTATGTCTGTAAACTAATGTCAGTATTTTCATTGAGTGAGTATTCTCTATCAATACTTACTCAATGAGTTCGAATTAAAAATGTTACTAGTTTAGCAAAACTATTTTTATAATGCTCCTGAAGATTTTTGATGAAACAATTAGTATGATGGAGTTATTCATGTTCTAGAATCAAATTAAGATCAAGAGAAGAGAAGAGAATCAGGAGTTATTTAAGATGTACTGCAAGAATTATTTCTACGGTGCCCGCTAGACACGTTGATCACATTTTCATACGAAATTCCTTGGTAACTAGCCGGTTGCCTATAGTCGATAGTGGTAAATAAACGCGCTACTATAAATAAATATGTCTATTGTCTACATAACAAAACAATGTCTTCCTAAGAACATAAAGAAAAGCATAAGAACGCGGCAACGACCGTTCGTCTGTGGGTTGCAATAAAATGGTGATAGGTTGACAAAACACCAGCTTACTTTGAACACAAAACAGACAAATTTAAACCATATAGCGAACAGTATAAGGTTGAAATTTGTACTGCTATGAGGTTGGTTTCAGACAGTAATTGACGATCGCAATGGATTACAGGATATGAACCGTAAAATTTTGGGTTAAGGGTGAAAGTTACGCTTATGGCCACCATACACGTTATTCATTTCCCAAAATCTTTTGCGTGAGAACGAGGGTTTGAAATGGATATTTTTCCCAATCGGTTTTATGAATAACATTAAAATTTATCGTTGTTTTTTCAGCGTTAGATGGTTTTATTGTAAGGCTCCCTGGAGAGGAAACTTGTATGATAAAATAAACTTTTTACAGCGATATTAGTTTTGATAGTTTGGTCTAAACACTAAACGTACGTGTGGGGATTCCATGATTTATAGCACTTTGTAACAATTTAATATCTTGTTATATCAATTTTGAGTTGTGGTTGTTTATTTTAAAATAAATTTTAAGTTTTTGACCATTATATTGTATTTTGATCATTTTTCAAATGCACACAGAAAATCATATAGTTAAAAAAATATATTTTAGCAATTAAAAAACCAAGCCGTGAGTTTCTTCCCGTGTCTTCTCACGAGACAGCTTTTTTGAAATACTCAATAAAACAACTACATATTTCAAATACTTCTCGCGGAGTTTATGAAATAAAGGATATTTTTAATTTGAATTGCAACAAAAGCGGTCTCGGAGGTAATTGTTAACTTTGCTATATGATTCTAAACATCTGTTTTTGGGCTGTACCCTTCTTAAGCTTTCTCTAAGAATGCGAAAGGAATTAAGCCTTGAGCTCACCGCGTTAAAATGTACGTTGGGGGCCTTACATTCCTTTAAGAACTAGTTAAAGTATTCCCAGACATATAAGTTTAGGTTACAAAGTTTTTGTTTAGAACAAAAGATAAATATTTCTAATACCTACATAATAAAGGTAGGAGGACCTTGTTCATTAGTGGGACACAAGAGACTACTGAAAAAGAAAAACTAAGTTATTATATAAGTGTGTGAATGCCTCTGTGGCGTAGTTGGAAGTGTATCTGACTGCTGAGCGTAAGGTCTTGGGTTTGATTCCTAGATCGAGGCAAGTGCTATTGGTATTTTCTAATTTAAACCGTTTTTTTTAATAGTAGCCCGTCGTTAAGTAACGTGTCTTTTAAATGGCAATAGACTCGACACCTATTATATGGGGCATGGTTAATGATGAAATGGTAGGTGTATTTCCGACACCTTCGGGAATAACAGGTGTGATATTACATAACGCATGTAAACATATGGATTTCTTCAAGCATTTTAGATGTAAGCCATTTTGTTTGTCTGAAAATTTAAATGAGTTTTAAATGTATTAAGAAATAAGAAGGATAAAACTTTCGTCTCCTAGACAAGGCAATTAAAAGTAAGGATAGTGAAACTCTGTAGTCGAAACATAAGAAATATATTTTGTAGATTACATAATATACGTTTGTAAAAAAATTAAACAGGAAGAATTAAGTAGAATTTTGTTCTACTGTTACATTACGAAGCTTTATATAGCCGAAGGTGTAGGCAGGGGTTTATGATAAGGAGAGGATAAGTAGTTTATACTTTTTTTTCCTATGTAATATGGAATGAGCTTTTTGCCGCACAGAGCTGCTCTTAAGAAATGTTCCAATGAAAATTAAAAAAAAATTGATTGCATTTTTGCCGACCCGGGAATAGAACTCTCAAAATTTCGTAACGTAGGAAGCATTCATGGACTTTATAGTGAACTTCATCTTGAGGAGCTCGTTAGTAGGCTTAGTTGACAACAGCCGCGATTTAGGTAAACTCAGGTTAAGCAACGCTTGCCGAGGTTGATCTGTCGATGGGTGACCAATGTGACCATCTTATACATATCGAGGCACGTTAAATTGTCCCGGCAGTCATTTTCGAAGATCTTTGACAGTCGTTAACAGTAGTCAGAGGCTTGAAAGTCTGACAACCAGCCTTACCGAAGGGTATCGTGTTATAACCCAGGTAACTGGGTTATGGAGGTCAGATAGGCAGTCGCTCCATGTAAGCCGACTCCGACATAGTTTGGTACAATGGCTAAGCTAATATATATAGTGGACTTTATCTTTATATTAGAACCTTGACAACACGTATATTTCCGTTTTATATTGTGCCTATATTTGTGCCGGAGGCGAAACTAACTAAAACTTACAAAGTAGTTTTATTTTTAGGCACGGAGTCAAAAAACTTCACTAACTTATTCAATATAACGACAAATACGTTTTCCCTAAGGATATTTGTAGAAATCACGGTTATACTAAAATTCTAAATTTATTTCTACTTCTGTTTATGTTGAAATAAATAAATCCGCGTTTAATGTATTTTATTAACTTTCAAATTACATCTATTGCTTCAATAAGAAATATAGAAAAACTGATGGTCAGACTGCTTTTATTACAACACAAGAAAAAAACTGGCTCCAATGCTGAAAGAAAACTTCGTGGAGCATCCTTGCATGCCTAAAAATTGCGTTACGCATTTCTTTGATTGCATGCAAAGACCCACTCCGTGCAGCCCTTGGCCAGTCTGGTGGACTCAAGGTTTAACCCCTCTCTTGATTCCGAAAGAGACCTTTGGTCACCAGTGGGGCAACAATAGGTTAAAAAAGCATTAGAAAGATTATAGAAAATATCCAAACCATTCTAATGCTTAACTAATAAGGTTCTTACGATTTAAGGATTCACATTCACACGGTTATTTCAATGATCTGTCGGTAGATGTCGCTAGTCACGCATTGAAGGATATCAGGTTCTATTTCCTCCTTAGTGATACAATATGGCCGCCTGGTTTTTATGACACGAGACAAGTAATAGGGAAACTTTTGTTTCCGCCCGCGATGAGAATATTAATACCCTTATCAAGAATATATTTACTTATTAAATGTGTAGTACAATGTAGTACGTAGAATTGTTCTTAGTTTGACGTATTCGAAACTAAACATTTGACAAAAACTATCTGTGAAGTTATACAAACATCGTAGTGCCGTTTTATAAAACTTTTAAAATTAAATTGCTACAAACTCTTTTCAACTGCTTCGTCGACTTATAGACTGTATTAGTAACACGAAAACTTCATCTACTTCACGTAATTTAATTTTTATGATATAGTGTGCCAAAGGAAATAACGCGAACACGCATTTTACTTTGAAATTCATAATACTCGTATTTCGGTACAGATTACAACGGCTGTCGTTTCATCGATAGATCACATTATAATATGATTGACCAAATTATTCTATCTCCAAATCACCACAAACAAACGCGCATAGATACACAGAGAAACACATCACCCTCTTTGTGCAGGCGGGTTAAAAACAACTAGTAGTTATGCGAAAGAACATTTTTACAAAATTAATTTAGTGAGCCATTACCTAGAATTAAAACAGGTTATAAAAAGAGTACTAATTAAACTGCAGAACAATCTCTCTTAGAGAGAGTACGAACAACTTTGGTCGTTGAAACTTCAAGGAACTTTCCGTTCAGAGTTAACTGCACGTTTGGCGCAGTGGTTTAAGCGGTCACCTCGCCGCAACAACCGTAGCGCCGCGTGTGGTGGGTTCGAATCCTACCCGGGACAAATCTTTGTGTGATGAGCATGAGTATTTGTTCTGAGCCTGGTTGTCAATTTATCTATATAAGTATGTATTTAGAAGTATATAAGTATGTTTATCAGTTATTTGGTTACCATAGTACAAGCTCTGCTTAGTTTGGAATCAAATGACCGTGTGTGAGTTGTCCAATAATATTTATTTATTTATTTATTTATTAGAGTTAACGTTTAGTAAAAACGTTGAAAAGTTCTTCAAGTGAATAGATTTATGAGATTTTTTTAGTATTTTTAAATGGAACTTCTGGGCTATTATTAGCGTGAGTATTATGATAAATGAGTTGAATTTTTTGTAAGTTTTACTGTCGGCATCAATGCTTCGTATAATGTTTTTTGCGGTATTTCGAAAAATATTAAGAATTACTGTGCAAATAATTATTAATGTCAAATGTACTGCGCTGAGGACTGAAAACTTTTCTAGGGTACCAATATTACTAATTTTATTTTTCTTTAATATTTAACCTCTTAAGGAAAAATTTTAGTCAATTTTCATAATATTATTTTGATTTTGATAATTGTATTATGAGAATTTTTATAATATAAATATGGAAATGAATATAAAATTACGCATATACGTAACATAACACAAACCCGCGTTTGCATTCGAGAGCTTATTTCATTCACCTGTGTTTCATGTAAAATACTGAAATTCAGTATTCAAAAGTGGTCGACGTTAGCTTCCACCTGGCAGGCATCTAATAAACATTTCAGACTCACCACACAACCAGCGCAACGACCTTTTGTGTGCAGAAGTAATTCCTAAAAATGGTTAGTAAAAAGCTGGAAAAGTTGCAATATAAAATGTTCTTCTTCACCATCATGCAGTTTACAGAAATCAAATAATAATATTATATGTTTATATTCTATAATTAGCTATATTTTCTTCTTACTTGCTTAGCAGTTACATCGATTATCAACAACCGAGTAGCTTTCTATAAAAAAATACATAAAATAAGTTAATTGGCGCTTCAAGCGTATGTTGCACGAACTATTTCCTTCATTACCTAACCTATTTCATTCATAATTTTTCTATAGTATTAACTAAAGAAAAATCATGCTACAGATTGTCAAACATTTTAACAATCTGTTGTAATTGAGTCTACTCACCATATTATGAACTTTTCGTTATGTATGTATATTCATCATCATACACAATGAACAGCCCGATTGTATCCACTACTATTTTTAAGTCACTTTTTGTTTCTCCCTGGGTTCTCTAAGCTGCGGGCATGCATGTTCGTATGCACTCCTGTAAAATATGAAAATGATTTGTTGAACTATAGGCATGCAAAATTAATTAAATTGAAAAACTTCGTTATATGAATGTTAAAAAGAAAGACAATGTATTATTTAATCATAGTGTTTTGTAATTTATTAAATACTACTTTTACCCGCGACTTCGTCCGCAACCTGTATTTTCCCACAGGAATGAGTCATTTTCACGGGGTAAAAAGTTGCCTATGTCCTTTCTCGGGTATCAAAATATCTCCATACCAAATTTCATGTAAAAATTCATGTTCAGTAGTTTAGGCGTGATTGAGTAACAGACAGTCAGCCAGACAGACAGACAGAGTTATTTTCGCATTTATAATATTAGTATAGATTGAAACGCTTTCATAAAGATGAAAGGTCAACA
The DNA here is from genome assembly GCF_050436995.1 of Anticarsia gemmatalis. Classification (NCBI taxonomy): domain Eukaryota; kingdom Metazoa; phylum Arthropoda; class Insecta; order Lepidoptera; family Erebidae; genus Anticarsia; species Anticarsia gemmatalis. The sequence continues at coordinate 3,309,825 of NC_134756.1, read as the reverse complement.
TCCTTATTTTCTAAACTAATGAATACAACAAATGTTTATTTTGTTAACAAATCGAACACGTGTAAAAGCTTCGTTTACAATAATTTTCCTTATTACCAATAATTGTCGGTATAATGAACATGGAATTTTCATTTGCTTCCTTATACTGAGAGTGACAGACCGTAGATAATATTAATTCGGGAAACCGCTGGTGTCAGGAAATGAACTCTTATCGACTTGGATATAAGGTTTAGAATAGTACAATGGTATATTTGTAATGACTCGAGTATCATCCATATTCATTTGTTTCTGATTAAATTTTGGTTTAGTACGTTTGTTAGTTCACGAAAATGAAGGAAAACAAAATATAGATACAATACATTTGGTACGTACTTATTTTAACATATTAATGGCCCACTGCTGGGCAAGGATCTTGTCCCGAACGGGAGAGGGGTTAAGCTTGAGTCCATCGTGCTGGCCAAGTGCGGGATATAACCTAAAAATGCAGATGAAATGTTTCCTTCAAATTACATTATTTTAGAACTATAGTTCAAAAATCTTATACAATTCTTTGCTGGCTTGCAAATGACGCTGCAATATTGAAGCGAGCAGCTGTAGAAAGCTGACTGCAGCATTTCAATTTTGAAGTCAACAAATTTGGAGTTTTTTTTTAATAAACTTGTTCTGTGCGTATAATGAACCAAATGTCATTTGCAAATGATTGATTCTGCAGGTTTCATCTTTTATGAGACTTATAAAATATTATAGTAATTTTTTACTTCTACGCTCAGCAGCTGTTCCAGGTGTGCGTTTTTCATCAGTCAGTCATTCATTCAGTAACGGGAGAGTTTATTTATATAAGTATGTATATAGATTCCTAAAGCTCTAGACCAGTAGCCCGATTCTCTATTATTCGATATTAGTATCGAATATCGAAAACCGGCCTCTATCGGACGGTATATTTTAAATGTCAAACTCTCTCGATGGTTCTGATTGTAGGGAATCGCGCTACTGTAAGTAAACTCGACATTTAATCAACCTTCTAAGCAACTACGAAACACCAATAAATCAGTTTGTTTTGACAACATTAAGCAGTTACAATCAATACATATACAAAGTAACAACAATCCGTCCTTGACCTTACATTATCGGCTAACATATTGTAATATGTTTTATGTGCAACCACTACATACCCGCGTGGTGGTGTGTAGTGGTTACAGGCTTGGCTTTTAAGGTTAGAAATTTCTGGACGTTTACACAGCGTATTTTAAATCTTTACACATGTTTTTCCACTTAATATTATTGTCTCAGTTAATTACGCCTGTTATTTTTAAGGGAACCTAAAGTGAAATAGAATAATCCTGTCCATTGCTGTAAAGTTACGTGATCGCACTCATAACTCAAAATTTAAAGTTATATGAAATTATTCATTTAAGTGACGGCAGAGCTCCTTTTCTTTTATAACTCTTGTCGTCGTGCTTTGCCATTAAGCATATCGTTGCTTTATGCATATCTCAAATCAAAAATATTCAAAATCCTTTTCATTAGAGCTGTGTAAACTTCCAGCGTCTTGAGCTCAAAATAATGTGTGTAATAAATAATTTTTAGGTACTGTCCGTCTGCTGGGCAAGGGTTTCTTCCTGAAATGAGGGAGGAGTTAGGCCTTGAGTCTTACCAAACAGCTATTTGGTAAGACTCAAGGCCTAACTCCATATTAGTTTATTAGCTAATAAACTAATATGAAACAAAAATCCAGTGTTTAGGCTGTCCTATCTAAATAACTAAACAAGAGTTTTAGTTATGTAAATATGTACTTATTGAACAGGTTTAAAGGTTAAACCACTGTTGTAGCGGTTTTACATCAATACCAATATTTGTTTATTAGAAAGTTTACACAAAACTGTAGTGGTTTTGATATAATTACTAGTCGCACTTTGATTGTTACGAAAACATTTTGTAAAATAAACAAATTTTAATAGTTTTTGCTCCATTAAAGGATTATGACGGCTGGTCGTTATTATCACGGATTATTTTAAAAGACGTTTTGCGGGTGGAAATTTTAATCCTAAATTTTTTGACCGAGCAGGTCGTTCATCTTTTGCCGTAAATGTTTTAAATAAAATATGTGTTGTGTGCATGAATAAGACTATAAGACAATGATCACATTTTTTTCAAATGTCACTTCTGGTTTGCGCAGTGTTTAACAAATCAAATTTTGTCTTTTTTTTCTTCGACCAACAAACATTTATCAGGAAATCAAGCATCGAATTAAATATCTTAGCTATAATTATGTATTTGTATAGCCATAAAAAAACATCGTACTTGGGTAAAGTTCACCAGTTTCCTCAATAAATCGAGAACCATCCACAATCATTCACAATTACGTAGACGTATCATTTTTACTGTTCAATTAATATAAATTATTTCTGTCGTCGTAAATTATTCTCGATGAGCAAACATCACAGGATTGTCAGCGTTTTTCTAATAAATGGCTATATTAGACAGTGCTGATGTATCATCCAGATGAGAATATGAAGGGCTGTGTTAAAATAGCCAGAAAAAGCACGGAACTATTGACACGTAATTATAAATATTCACATTAGTTGTATCAAAGCCTCTTTAAATATTTATCCTCTTCTAGTTTAAGTATCTGTTGTTGAAGCGACAACAGAATTACATCATCAGTACCGCGATTCTCTACCACAATCAATTGCCGACAACCGGCTAGCTATCAAAAAAATTGTTTGACAATCAGTTTAGTACCTCGTGCGACCGTCACCGGAACTATTTTTACAATACATTTTAAACGTCAAACTCTTGATACTAGAAAGTACTGACTGCACAGAATTGCACTACAGGTTTGACTGTCTAACTTTCACGGTTTATCACAGACAGACAAAGAAGTCTTAGTAATAGGGTTCCCGATTTACACTTTAGGTGTGACGCCTGAAAAAGAGCTGAACGATCTAAAACAAATCATAAAATTAATGTTAATGTAATATTTTCATCTTATATCATGAATGAACGACATAGTAATGAATACGTCATCTAATATAGTGCATAGACCGCAGCCTGACCTCGTGCAGTACAAAGAAACTGATACTATAACCTAAGTGGCGCTCACAAGCCACTTACAACTAAGTTATCTAGATTATATCGAGAATATTGATGAGGAAACCTAGACGTATCAAGTAAAAAGAGAAAATGGAAAACAATATTTGACATAACTATGACACTTTAGAATTGAAAATTCGTAAAAGGTTACATTGCATTTTTTAGTTACTTATGTAATTACTTTAAGACTATATAATTTTTGTTATCTGTAAAAGATAGTCATAAAAAGTGCAGAACATGACTTAACAAAAAATGTGCAAGAGACAAGAATAACATATTGTAAAGAAAAGTATTCTATGTGCTCTGTAGCGCGATTCTCAATCGATACTTACTGTGGAGTATCGAGAGTTTGACAATTGACATTTAAAATGTACTGCAAAATAATTCATACCGTACCCGCTAGAGGCGCTCATAAGATTTTAATGTGTGTGTGATGACATTTCTCGATAGCTAGCCGGCTGTCGATAGTCGGTAGTGGTAGATAAACGAGCTACTATATTTCGCAATAAATTGGAGCTAAAATAATACGATTAATTAAAAACTTTTGAAAGTCAGCTTACGTAAACTATTATTTTAAAAAATTCTTTTCATTTGATAACGTTCTTAGAATTTCAATTAAAAACTCTAAGTTGAGAAAAAGTTGAATACGAAAGAGAATAATTCTCTTCACCAATGAAAAATGGAAGTCATATCACATCCTAGACTCTAATTAGGCCAGATATCTTCATACCCAACTAGAAACTTTTCCAAATAATTACCGATTCTTCTTCATTAAGGATCTTTCTCTCAAATAAGTCCTTGGTTAATTATCAAGTAGTTTTCGAGAAAGATTTTGAATTATAAATGAAGAGACTGAAAGTTTTGTTTGTACTTTAGTGAATTAAACTTTTGGTGATAGATACCTTCTTAGATTTCATTCAGTAAGATTTCTGAAGATCTTTTCTTCGTGTTTTGGATTGTTATTTGTAGTAATTCTGCGAATAGATAATAGAAATTTTAATCTTATGAATAAAACAAAATAATTTTCGTTAGCATTAAAGTGTCGTACTTAATAGGAAAATTGTAATATTTACACTTCGAATATCTTCATCAACTTTCAGGATTTAAGTCTGGTTTTGTGTCATTTAGTTGCTGAAAAACAGCTGCCATTTTGCTTAAATCACATACACAATCAATCACACACTACAAATCTATTTAAAATTTAACCCATTAATATTCTACTGATGGGCAAGGTTCTAAAACTAAATGTTATTTTAAAATTATCTACCATTAAACCGATTTTAAAATCCAATTAATGTCACGTTCACATCTTGTGAGAAACACTCGACTCCATCGACTATCTGTCGCTGACATACAACGCTAATTACTTCCTATGATAGTCACTGAGGATCTAATTTATGTAAATGACACGCATGTCATGTCAAAAGGTGAACACACTGAACACAGATCAAGGACGTTTCACAACCCTAACTTTATTACGTGGTTTACAAACATTAGATAGTAAATAGTAGTTTATGTAATGGGACATTTTTTTCACAAATGGCTCGATTTGAGATATGTTTTGGTTAGAAAGATAAGGTTTATTTGAAAAGTAATAACTATACTAAACATGGGTTTTTAACAGCCCAATGTAGTAACGTTCCAGCATTTTAAGGCTTTACTAAGTAACACGCGATCTTTTTTTTCTTAAACAGATGAATATCCCACTACTGTAGAGCTGCGCAAGGGTCTCCTCCTGAATGAGAGAGGCTTTAGACCACCGCGCTGGCCAAGTACGGGTTGGTACTGGCATGCAGTCTTAGAAAAGCGTTAAACTTTTTAGGCATGCAAGGTTTCGTCATGTTTTTTGTTTTCACCATTGGAGCAAGTAATAATTAATTGTATTACACTGATTAATTACTTCGAAAAGTCATTGGTGTGTTGTTGCTACGGATTCAAACCGTTAACCACTTAAGAGGGAGATTCCATATTATGCACCACTCGGCTATCACTACTAATCTATCTTAATCAAAAATCTTTATCGTGAATTTTTATTTCGAAAGCTGAACTTTCTCATATTCAAATTACTATTAACCGGTAAACATACGTTACATTGTTCTTAAAACGCTTTAGGGATCGATATCCCTTTACCGAAAGCCCTACGTGGTCAATCGTGACCACACGAGCGAAAAATTCTTTACCACGTGTCGCCCTTGCCTCATTAAAATATATTATTTAGGCATTTCGTTTCCATGCGTGAACTAACAAGGAAAATTATGTACTAACTTTTATTTGTAACATTTTAATTGATGGTAAATACCGAAATTATAGCTAATTGATTGGTGTTTCTTGATTAAATATTTAACTGTAAATATGGCATGTGTGTTGTTTATTTATTTATAATAATGTACTAATTGCTCGCTTATATAATACTGTTTAATGTTCTCGACATGTAAAGGAATAAATATTGACAAATTTTGTTTGCTTTCTAAGTGGTATTCTTACTTAATTATGAATGTTAAATCATGATATGATGATGATGATGATTTATTCTGAATAAAGAAAAAAGATTAGGAAGAGGATTTAAAGATATAAAATTGTAGAAAGTGGCGTTCCTAGGTATCTTGATAGATATGCAATAAATAAGAAATACCACGAAAGACTAAAAAATATAATCTTGACGTTGACTAGTGACCTAATTTTACTTTCTATTCATTGAAGTTTAAATTCCAAACAGGTTTTATCTCAGAAAAGGTGCGCATTCTATTACAAATGGCCTTTATTTCCAATGAAACGAAAGTTTCAATGTGTAAAGTTGTAGAAAAGTGACGTAATTAGTAGCTTAGTCTTTCAGAGATTCTATTGAAATATTTTCAATTGTTGTCTTCGGATAAACTCTGAAGCTTGTGTTGAACTTGAAATTCGGAATACTTTTTGAATTAATTTTGTGTTTTTGTTACTACCAAGCTTATAATATTTTAGACCATTTTGTTGCAAGTAATTTATGTTAATAATTAATTGATTAGTATAAAGTTCCGGCACGGTTTCAAGAAGCAATCTAATAAAAAAAACGATTGATTTCAATAGTTAACTACCGAAATCATTAATATATTTGTTAGAGAAGTAATTTTTGCTTATCCAAAACAACTTTATACTCAGTTTAATTTTGAATAACCTATCGACACATGTCCTCATAAAGGGATAGACCTAAAACTTAAGATAATAAACAGCTCTTATTTATATCTAACCCATCCTTCGAATTATCAGAATCAGCCAAACATAGAATATAAACCAACTTTCAACATCAATACGTTTTTCGATTGGTTTTCCCCCGAATTCAAAAATATACGCATCGTATTGGAATTTCATTATATTTAATAAAAGGCACGACTTCCGGCACTGTGAAGATCAGAGGGATGTTTTACGAACATCTTTCATCGACGTATAAATGGCAGGATCTATCATCTCAAAGAGCATGTGAGCAATTTATACGTTATCGAGATTTTAATGATGTTGTGTGTTGAGTGACTTTTTCTGCCTTTAATATAAGTATGCTTTTGTGGAAGGTGTTTATGAAAGGATAACAGTGACTGAAAGGTTTTCTATAATATGTTTTGTTTATTTTACTATTGTTCTATAAACAAAATACTTTTTTACGGGCGACAAAACAGCCAACTTGATCTCTAAATATTAGGTCGGGGAAAAAGTCTTTTCGCATTATGGTATGTATGAACTTGTAATAAAATCTCCTTGGCTTCAAGAATCACAAATGAGTATACGGTTCATAACGTTTTTTTCAGTGAGCTCGTGAGGTACCCAAATATCAAGCTTTTTGTGTAGAGAAAAGATTTATTACAAGTTCATACATACTATAATGCGAAAAGACTTTTTACCCGACCCAATAATATAATTTGGTTAACATGAATGTGAGTCAAATAAGTAGCCTATTAACATATACATATACTGTCCACCCGCCTGTAAATAAGGCCATTAACATAAATATTTTCATTAAAATTTTCTAAGGTTATTGATAAACATGTAAGACTACTTAAGTGTAAATAAAAAGAACAATAAAGCAAGAACAATTTGTAATAATCAACAGAAACTAAATCGTAATTCATCCATCAAATATTGTAGAACCGATAAACAGTGGCGTTTGAAGCGAAATTACAAAGGGCCGGTGAACAACCGGTGTCAAGGACAGAACTAATGATTGCTGAAACTACGCGCCTCAGTGATCAAATGTTAATGGTGTTGTCACCAACCAAACAATCTATTAAGTACTAGTTTATTACCGCAGTTTCACCCGTATAAAACTCTTTAGGATCTACACAGAACATTTTATATAACAGCATTATATTAGGTCGGGGAAAAAGTCTTTTCGCATTATAGTATGTATGAACTTGTAATAAAATCTCTTTGGCTTCAAGAATCACTAATGAGTACACGGTTCATTAGGTTTCTGTCAGTGAGCTCTTGAGGTACCCAAATATCGAGCTTTTTTGTGTAGAGAAAAGATTTTATTACAAGTTTATACCTACTATAATGCGAAAATACTTTTTCTCCGACCTAATATATGCATCAAATAGGACGACTTTAGATTCAAGTTTGACTTTTCTTATCAATATTTGAGTTAAAATTATCGAGAATATTTCACCAAAAACGGACTAAAATCTAATGGCATAGTCCAAGTGAAAATTGGACATAATAATTAGTGAGTACTGCTCCTAACTTTAGATAAAGTCTAATTTTAATTCATATGTTTTAAAGATGACTATATAATAAGAAGATACATTTTATCTTTAAAAAGAAGTTCCTTAACAACATACGAGATTAATTCAATTAAGCTGCTCAATTAAAACACAACATTACAACGTGCGTAAGAGAAAACTTCATGACCCAAAAACGTAAGTTCAAAAAGCTTTTAAAATCTAATTACGTGTACAAAACCCATTTGTTTGAGCAACTTTATTACGTAACCACTTTTAATCGTCATAAGTGGTTAGTTTTGACAATAATGTGTGATGTTGGCGTCTTGAGCATTTAATTAAATAGTTAATATGAGCCGATCTTATTATAGTTTAAGATATGGATCCTAAAATATGGTTGTGCTTGAGATATAAGAATTTGTGAATCTTAGGAACCGTTTCTATTAGATATTTTTGTCTCTGATAAGGTACACTATAAAAAAGCCCAAGTTTTCTTCTCAAATATAGCTTTCTGATTATGAAAAACGTCATAGGGTCTTAAAAAAAGTTAAAAAAGACCAGAATAAAAGTTACATATAATGTGTTGGCTTAGGAAAAAGTAGTACCGACAAGATACAAAGACAACTAATACTAAATAGTAACTATCTAATTTTTGTATCGTCTATTGTAAACTTCACTATTGATTTTGGCTTTACACGGCCAAACTATAACAGGCAAGGTGAAAAGGAAAGAGACTTGCAGCCTTTAGTAATGAAGATTAATTCAAAGAAGAAAACATAGACTATGTAAGTAGACCGCAGCGTGGTTAAAATACCACAGTCTCTTGAAGTAATTGCCCTGCAAAGGCCCATCTTCTGGAAAAGACGATATGAGTAGACCGAAGCATATAAACCGCCATACATTAAATTTTCATTTCTTTTATACAAAGTGGATGGTAAATGCTTAAAAATTATATAATCGACCAATATAATATTTTCCTCTTTGTCCTAAAAATTCAGTGGAGTGAAATTGATTGACTTTTTGTTGGGAAGCCAGACGAACAAATTGAACTTAATATTAATCAATGTGCCGTTTTTCAATTTGATGCGTAAATGTTGAATAATGTACTAAATTGGGTTTGACGTTAGATGTAAAGTGAATTTGTGATAAGAACCGCTATAGTCTGGCTATGGAATTGAAATTTAATTTTCGTAATGTAATGTTGAAGAATGGTTACTAACGAGAGATACGGAATAGCTAGTTAATGTCGTCTTACAGATAATTTAAGCAGCTTCTAGCATGCTTTGCTTTCCTACTTAAGCAATGAACATGTGTCGATGCTTGTCGCTAACAGGAACATAATAATAAGGCGATTATTTTGATCACGTTTGCCGTACTAAGTACACTTCACACAATGCCATAAAGGTGTAAAACTAAGCCTCTCTTAAAGACCACTTAACATTCCATCCTGTATGTGGCCAGAATAAAAATAGTAGAAAAGCCTCATCTTGCCAAAGATCTTTTAACATTAGAATAAAGCTGTCCAATGGATTTTATTACAGCGGAAGATATCTGCGATGTCTGACTTTACACGTGGAACAAATCCGATAGTATAAAAACAAGGCTTTTAACCACGTCGTTAAAAAACGATTACCTCGTAACATGTAACAGGATTGTTATGTAAAACAGTGTCAAGGCTAACACGGATATCAGACGGCTTGTTCATTCCCAATATGTCAATTAATTAATTAGACTGCGAATTCACTGGAGCAAAATTATAAGCAGTTCGTTTATTATGGTATATAAATGATCCATAATGAGTAGGTTTTATTAATGTTCTCACAGCTCTGTATTTAATGTAGTCACTTCTCCGCCACCCTTGAGTACGGAGGTCCAGTAGCGCGATTCCATTACAATAATAATTGTTCCAATTGTAAAGGATCGCGCTAATAAATGTACTCCAAAAATAGTTTCTACGACGTCCGCTAGAGCCGTTGATTAGATTTTAATTTTTTTTCCTATAGCCCGTTCTCAATCCCCGATATTAGTAAAGATTTTGGCTAGCACTCTTACGAACCATATATGTAGATCTTTAAAAATCTGTTCTGGTCCAATAACGCGATTTTATAAACTATCAACGACAGAGCGTTAGAGCTTTGTATTTATGAAGAAAATAGTTCTCGTTAAATACGCTTGGGGCGCCGTTCTGTTTTACATACTAAATAATTATGTCGAAAATCGATAGTGTTATTAAATCGCTCCACTGGTTGTACTTTAAGCCCCTCTCCATGTTGTAGGCTAAGAAGTCATAAGCAATTGTGGTTCTTCTGAAGTGATACGTTGCCATGGCAACGGAGAGCCGTCACGACTTCATTAGGGACACAAACCATGAGGGCTTAAGGGTGACTGGACCTTTTCAGAGAAACGAGATTATTGCCTTTCAAATATTATTGGTTAAACGCGTTACTACGATACAAGTGTGAATAGGCTGATTAATTTTGCTCATTTCATTATTTGACTCCAAGGTCGAATGCACTGAAAATGATGAAACTTAATTTGTTGATCGGTTAAAAGAGTTATTTCAAAGTATTTTCCTAAGACCAAGAGGTAGAATACTAGTCTAAAGTAAGTGGCACTTATACCTTTAATTGAAAACATTTTTTTGCTCTTCCTCCAAAGATACAAAATGGGCAATACTCAGATCGGATTGTCAATATCAACAACTTACTTCAATAAATAAGTCTTACCGTAAGTGTTCACCCCATTTAAGTGACGTTTATTACCATAACCAAAAAAACCACAGTCGGTCTACTATTGACTATTGGGAGTTTGACATTTTAAATGTACTTTAAAATGAGTCCCCACGCCACACCAAAATTTGTTGATAGCTATTCAGTTATCGATAGTGGTAGAAAATCGCAGTACAGTGCGGGCAGTGCCCACTTCTCGAACTAATTATAAAAATATGAAAGTGCGTTTATGTCCATCGTTTATGTCAAATTCCTTGAACTTGTAATATTTGGTAGCGTGACACATCAGACATATAAGCTATTACTTTCAAGGACGGCGCCTCGGGCATCACCTAGCAATTTAATAAGTTATATCTTGTAAAAGTATATTTCTTTCAATCATGAACAGACGCTCCACGTGTGTAAGTATCGTCGGTAAACAAACCTCTTGAAGAAGCTGTCGGTGACAGCTTGTGGACCGTCGTTAAAGGAATCCCTTTCGGCGATTTTTACGTACACCACAAAGTGAATTTGTTTCCGGCAGAATTTTAAATGCACGAAGAATATAGTATGAGTGCTTACGGTACAAAATATTTTGTATAATCTGTCTGGTGGTCTCAGACTGACTGCAAAGATAAAGTGTTTTTAAATTAAATTTATTAATATTTTTGTCTCTTTTTAAATAACACAATAACTATATTAGGTTTTTCTGCTAGTTCATGTCAATACAAAGAATAGTAGTTAAGTATATTCTAAAAATGTAATAAAAAATTCTTCTCATAATCCTAATTCTTCTTTTTAGGTCTCTTTTCTCATAAGTTTATTACCATTCAAATTAACATACTAAGTATGACTCAATGAAAAAAAATCGGGAAGACAACGAGAATGCCACTAAGCAGGGATGACTTGCATTAAAAAGAGGAGACTTATTTCCTGTGGTAGTTTGTAAGGAAACTGTCAATGATGATGATTTATGAATAGTACTTACGACCACTACTAAATAGGAAATGAGATACCCAAGATTTTATCCATTAATCATCCGATAATTACGAAATCCAAAATGCGTAATTTAGTATTCGTTATAACAGATACTAATTGTCATTTTCTTATTTTCAGGTAAAACAGCAAGCTCGGAATATACAATGAGTTTGAATAGTGAAGTGAAAAGTGTATCGTGAAGTGTGTGTTGTGCATCATGACGTCATATCCGGAACATTTCAACGATACGGTGGTGAGGGCGTATGAGGAGGGGTTCCCACTCCTCATGCCGAGGTGGGGTTATGTGGTGTCCGCGTTCGTGCTGTTCCTGATCGGGTTCTTCGGGTTCTTTTTGAACCTGATGGTGATATTACTCATGTTTAAGGATCGACAGGTGAGTTGATTTTTTGACTAGCTTCTACCATTTTAACACAATCTTCTTCCTAAATCTAGGTTAGAAGTGTATACTATATCAACTATCTTCTACAATTTTATCACAATGTTAGATTCCGAAATCTAGGTTAAAAAATGTGTATACTATAGCTAGTAAATCTAAGCTATAAAAGTCTATAAGTATTAGTTATTATTGTTATTAAAATCCTCTAAGAAGAACTTTTTGATGATCAATAATAGTAAAAGTATCTTGGTACATTTATGATATCTAGTTATCAGATATATAAACATCAATAACCAAACCAAAAAAAAATGTTTACAAAAATCAAAAACGTGTGTAACAACAAACAAACTTATTAAACAACAAAATGATTCACAGCTTTTCTTTGCCAAAAGCGTAAGCAGTATTATATCTTTTACAAAAGAAAATAACACAGACTAAAATTCTCAAGGCAAACAACTAGTGCGACAACTAGCAAATGAGTTAGTCGTCTCACAAACTGCTACACTACAACTTGTAACTTACTCAAAAACTTAAATTTCCTGGAACATTTCATGAACGATGTTCTTCCTGTGAGACACGAAATGAAACAACATTCTTATTTAACAAACTGTCTTCTGTAAACAAAGACACACCAACAATTTCGTCGTACCAAGTTTAACTGAAACTATTTAAGAAATGTTGACGATCTCTGAAAGATGATACAAACGTGTTTAGAGTAAAGACAATTTAATTGTCTAGCAGACAAAAAGTTTAACTTAAACGCTTAAAAAATGTTGACGATCTCTGAAAGTGGATTTAAACCTTTTTCTGCGAAGTAAAGTTGACAGTTTTTAAGAGGTGCTAAACATTTTTTTGTAAAAGGGATTACGGTTGACAGTCTCATTTAAATCACTACGCTTGGAGTTTGTAATAAAGGTTAGGCGTAGGTGTGTTGATACATTAACTCATGTTCCTTGTTATTTTAAAGTTATGTTATTGTTATTTAGTAAAGTTATTGATATGATTACTAAATCAGTAGTTATTATGTTAACCTAACCACTGTTAATCCATCGGCCTCGGCATCGCCCATTTTAATCTAATAATAACATTTTCCGTACATACTGATAAATTACGAACCTGCTGAAATCAACCTCACAAAATATCAAAATTTCCAACACATAGGTAAAAGTTTATTAAAAACATCAATAGCTCGATTCTCTACAGTCAGTACTAGAGACTCTAGAGAGTATCAAGAGTTAGACATTCGAGAAGAAACTACTGCAAAAAAAGTCTCCACTACAATTAGATTTTTATATAAAATTTGTCTATAGCAAACTTTTGTCGATAATATAATCGATAGTGGTAGAGATCAGCGCTACAGTTCATTTAAAGTCAGTTTTTTTAACCAGAATTAAAAAAAACCTAAATAATAATATAAATACTAAACTACACGTACAACTTTACACATCAATATGTATTCAAAAAATGTAACATACCTTTGATATTTGAAGAAATCAAGTAGTTCAATCATTCGATAGACCGAAAGGAATGAGAACGAATGTACGAGTGAATGTTTTAGTATCAGATTACTCGATATTGGATCACCTTGTGAAGTTTTATTTTGTTTTATTCTATTGGGATTGTGTTACTGTGAGTTATTTTATGAGAAGATCCTTAGCTATAACTTTGTTTATAAGTAATTCTGAATTAATTTTACCTTCTTCTGAATTGATGAATCTCTGAATTTCGAAACGTGTAATTTAAGTTTTGTTATATCGTCTCGAAAAGAAATGTTTTGTTTAAGAAACCTTTTGCGAATCAAATTTTAAGATAATAAGAAAATATATACATGGTGTAAACTATTTGAATAGGTATCGAACCTACATGATCTAGAATAATGGTTTAATGATGACTGTCTGTGCCTACCAGTGTTCTTTAGTCTCTGTCAACCCATAAGGGAAAAGGGTGTGATATTATGTATGTATGTACGAATTATTCTTTAAGCTTCTTTTCCATCTAAATCAGTCAGTAAATTTCCGTAGAATTGGACAGCCATACAGGACTACAAATTTAACTATAAAAAAGGTTTTAATGTGACACTACATGATAAATATTAGACAATATTTCTTCCGATTCACTTTTGATTAACAAAAGCAATATTGGTACAAACTTATAATCGAATAAACGTCAAAACAAACCCAAGAAAACGTATCTGTTTTACTAAACAAGTTTTGACAGGGGCGTTTTTATTTTATCAAACTTCAGTACCAAACGAATATAAATGGGACCTAGATTTTGTTAGAAATCTAGTTTCGTTTCTTCAAATGGTCTGGAACAGGCCACGTAGTTCGATACAATTGCAAAAATAAATGAAATAGGTTCGTGTAATAAATTGAACAGATATAAATCTGAAAACGATGTCATACATATTCTGACTGGCAACAATAATGAATAACAAATATTATTGAGTAGCTGAGCCGGGTGGCTCCTTCCACTCGTGTGACATTGAGTTCAGTAGTTTTGGTTTGATTGAGCTACAATTTATATCCACCTAAACTTCCTAACCTTTGCATTCACAGAATTAGTAGTAATGATTTTAATACTCCTAAAGTTTTTGAGATGAGAGGTTTATCAAACTGATTTAGAGAGTAACTGTTGTCAAAATTCATCATATTTTACCCATTTTGGCACACTTGTAATAGGTAATGTATTACGTAATATATTGTATAGACAATCTAACAAAACCATCAAATTACCTTATCCTGGAATTATCTGACGACAAAAACGTCGGCTTAATAACAATTTATTCGGAATCAATAAAATAATTTGACAGCGACATCTCAAAAGTTCGATGAACTCTTAAAGCAATTTGTTCTTGGAAATATTCTTTATTTCATTTTACCCTTTCATAAGTAAATGAAGTGTACGAAGGAAGATGGTAAACGACTTCAGTTCATATTTTAATCATACTTATGCATATTTTAGTGGGAAACCAGATGCGAAACGACAGACCAACAACTTAATATGTTATGATATGGCTGTACCATAAAACATTATACAAACATTATGCAATTTAAGAACTATATGTATCTCTATTACTACTATACTATATACTAGTTACTGTAAAAGTTGAATAAGTTTTATTTTTATTTTCAAGATGTTGGTTGTATATTCAGCTTTGGTTTTATCACTCCTATATAACTTGTTTGTTGTTTTCATACATCTGCTATAATTTATCCATCAGATAGATTATTCAACACTTAACTTAGCTATAAGCCAAATACCTGTCCCTTAATTTTCTGTCAGATGAATTGATTAAATAATACCTACCTATGCAAGATTAAATCGCTAAATTAGTTAAATAAAATTATAGAACATCATTTTATTTTGGAAATGCAAGTGTTCATATTTCTTTAGTTTCTTTCCCACCGTATAACTACTACCCAATTTTATCAGTATTTTTAGACGTGTTTGCAGGAAAAATTGCTCTTAGTACCGTAAAAGAAATAAATTGAGGAAAACATCCTCAAATATCTGTACCACGAGACGAAATCATCAACTATGCCTTGTGTAGTTACTGCCTTATAGAAACACGAATTTATTGGAGTAATAAACAACTTGAAAGCGTTATAACTTACAGAAAACACATTATTTGATGACTATAAAGTGGAAAGCGTGCAACATTGCATCGCGATGTTTTCCTTCACCAAGAGTAAGAGCAAGTGATCATTATTACTTTGAAAAGTCATTGATGTGTTGCCTCGGGTTCGAACTTGCGACCATTTGAGTGTAAGGTGCCAAATTTTACGCCTCGGCTGTCACTGTTTATTTGCTCAAAAAAAAACTGCTTAAAAGTTTTCTTGAAGACATTAAAAGTCGCCAATCCGTACTAAACCAGCGTTGTGGACTCAAAGCCCTAACCCTTTCTTCCATACATATTGTCAGGGACCTTGTTTTTGACATTTTACAGATTAGTATTCAAAAAGTATTTTGAATTACTAAAATACTGATAAAGTTGAAAATAAATGTATCTCAATAGTTTTTCACTTTACACAATGCGGATTGAAATGGTACCGAATATCGATAAGGCTGTTGTTCCGCCCACAGATACTACCTCTAGTAGATTATGAATACGATCCTTCAAATATTTACCCCTCAAAACTTTATTGAATTCATCCACCAACTAGCACAAATTTTTAAGGGCTGATTCAGTAACTTTACTGCTATTGTTTGATTCTGATACAAATTACAGGCTTTAGTACAATATTGTATTTATGAATGTTTGAAATCGATAAATCGTTAAGCTACTTTTGTGTTTAAAGAGTGATTTCCACCTACGATAGGTCCAGTTATTGTTTTTATTTGAAGTACTTATCAACGCCCCCGATGTTTTTTGCAAGAACTATTTTCTAAAAGTGATTTTAAATGTCACTTTATTATCACTGTCACAATGTTTTGTAAACCTATATTTTATTTAAATAACATCTTTTATTTGATGTCTATTGAAAAGTAAATAGGGCATTATTTAGACAACACAGGTTTCTAAATATCGCAGGAATAATTATATATTTTATATTCGTACCACATTACATAAAAACATACAATTCCTAGAACATACTTTGTGCTTCAGTTAATTGTAAATGACATTGCGTGTGATTTTCTTGGAAACCACTGTCACAAAGGCTTTATTATTTTTTTGCTTTAATATAAAAAAAATATAAATCAATACTTGGTGTACATGTGTAGTAACGCCATCTGCAAAATAAATGGTTTTAAAACTGAAATGGTACCTTTAGGTTCCAGTTATAAGTTATAAGTGCCAGGTAACCTTTTCGACTAATAAAGTAACAGTAATTGTATGAAACAACTGTCAAAATTATATTTGATGAGCTAACTGATATTTATTCAAAATTGGTAAAATCGGTATTACATTGCTACTTATATGATCGTAACTTTTTTACAAGGTTAAGTAGAATATTCCTTTTTATACTATTAAGTTTTAAGTTACGACCGAAAAATCACTAAAAAGACATTCTAGTGTGTTAAACTAGGAAACTTCTTAATGTCTTACCGACCCTTAGGAAGTACGTTTATAAGTATTACACTTAAAGGCTTGATAAAGACTATCGTGGCCTGAAAGTTTAACTTCCTTAGATTAAAGGCTTCGGTTGAAACCTTCTCGTAAGTTTAGAATCGATCTTGAATAAATTGTTTCGCGTCAGCTTCCTTCTTTGGTGTGTTGTAAGTACCTACTAAGATACATCCAAAAGTCATTCATGTTATGGATTTTATAGTTACCTACTACTTTTAACAATACAAGTTAAGAATAACAGCAGTGAAAATTAACAATATTTAATTAATTAAACTTATAGAAACTATGATTTATTGTGACGGTCGGAGTGCCTCATTTACTCACTTGATTGGCATGACACAAAAGTTTTAATGTCAACTAGCAAACAAATTTTAGGCACGAAATCGTCAACGCGTACTTGCGGAAATAAGCCAGTACACCGTAAAACAAAGAAAAAAGACTATTGTCGCAAAAGAATAAGAACACTATGAAGAATGTCTTGAAGTTCATATAAGACACATCTTATAAGCAATCTTGTATCGTTTCATTATAAGCACTCAGAGCAGCTTCTTGTTACAGGCTGAGCGATTGACAAACAGAGTTAACTACGGGTCACTGTGTCAATCAACCCCTTACTGATTGTGGTAGTTTCTAGGTCAAACTACATGAGACGTTTAAGCTATGACAACGCAGATTGATCCATGACCATAACAAACTTCTTGCGTTTTAGTTAAAGATTTTACTTTTACGTGTATTCCTGAATAAACTTTAGATTCATCATTCCTATATTTTTATGTTATTAGCAATACTATTTCATAGCATGTAACAAAGTCGTCAACCCGCACTTGACCAACGTGGTGTTCTGAAAGCCCAGCAGTGAGACAATAACGGGTAAAAAAAACTATACGCATGTAAGCTAAATATTTTTTAAGTATTGAAATGTCGGCTATATTTCAGTTGCTTCGACTTAAGGAAACAGTAATTATCCACTTAAATTGAAAGCTTTAAAATTAAGTCCCAACCTACGAACTCAAGTTCTCTCTATAGCTTGCGCCGCTCTGCCCGGTGCCTGTCGACTGATGTAGCTCATGACTGATCTACGATTTATTTATATAATTTAAGTAATAGAACAGTGTCTTATACGTCTTTTAACTCATCTGTGTTACGACGAACAAAACTCTACAAACGTCGCGTTGGTACAGGTTCAACAACACGTTTACAAGAATCAAGTAATAGTCTACTATGCATGGCGAACTACGTAAACAAAGGAACGTAAAGCTTTCGAACGGTTTAAACAAATCAGACACAAGGTCAAACAATTATGCGAAAAATACCTTAATACTACTATGTGAAGATATTTTCATAGTGTCAAAGACTACTATTTGTATAGCATTTATCTCTACCGTATTACGTGCAGACAATCCACTTAGTAATTCTTTAACCTCACAATACTGGTACTCTTATCTTATTTTATAACGACAGAAATTCCCCTGTTTGTATTGTGATATTTTTTTGTAACGTTCATATATATCAGCTTAGCCTTTTTTTCCAAACTGTGTTGGAGTCGGCTCCCAGTCCCACCGGATGCAGCTGAATACCAGTGTTTTACATGGAGCGACTGCCTATCTGACGTCCACAACCCAGTTATCTTGAATATTACACGATACCCTTCGGTAAGACTGGATGTCAGACTTTCAAGCTTTTTTGTAAAGTTCATTTAGTTTAAGCCTCTTTCAGTGACAAAGGGGAACGAGAAAATTTTATTTTTAAGTTGAAATGTTCTGAAAAATGTTTTGATTATCACTAAGGGTGGCTTTAAGGAACAGAGGAATTTGGCATAGTTATATTTCAATAGATTTTTATAAAAGGGTCCAAACGCAAGTGATGGAGTTTAAAAAATACGAAAAATCGCTTTGAGAAAAGGTAGGTAGTGCCTTTACGCTTCGCTTGGTTCGTCTTGGCGGGGCCACTCACCGTGCTCCCAGAGAGATTTATAGTTTTTTGTGAGAAAAATCTTAAACTAATAAGCTTCTATTATAATGTGTTTTATTGTGCCAAATTTGACACAAATCGATTTTGTCCTTTTGCTGAAAAAGTATAAACGAAAGACTGCTTCCGTGGCGCAACGGTTTATGTCACCACGCCGCTACCACAAATTATTGTTTCGGGTCTAGTTGTACTTTGTGTCCGTCGTTTGTATGTTTGTAAAAGTCTCCGCGACACAAGACGTCCAATTGCGGGAGGTGTCTTTTCTAAAAAAAAGAGACCCACAGAAATAAAGCTATTTCAATAATAGTAATTAATAAGTATTCTGAGAATGGTCTATATTTCACAGAACAAATATTTAGCGAAACAAAATAATACACCAATTCTCTATTTAGTTTTAAATATATTTTGTATCAACAAGTCTGCATTCCCGTATCATTTACAGTTCAAATAAGCTAATTTTAATTAAAACTAGAGGTATAGAGATATAGTAATAGCGATTAATTGCCTATTAGTGTTATGTAAGTATTGCCTAACAAGGTAACAAGCTTAAACGTTTATTCGCAATTAAGATATATATTATTTCAACGTGAAATACAGCGAGTACCTTTGTGTATTAAGTTCTGTATGATACGATTCTAAATATAGGTCATATACTTAATATGAAGCTATATTTTTTACACCAAATGACATTAACGAGGTTCTCTATAGTCGGTACTATCGAGTATCGAGAGTTTGACTTTCAAAAGGTACTGCATAATTAGTTCCAATCCAGTCTCCCGCTAGAGGCGCTGTTCTGACTTTCATACAATAATTGTATCGATAGCAAGCCGATTGTGCTGTAATCGAAAGTCGTTGAGCATTGAGCTACAGTTTACAGTCCAATGAAATTGCGTTATGTAGTAATATCCTTGTACAAAAAACGAATTATATTATTTTATGATAATGTTTAATAATATTACGATTAAGGAGAAGTAAATGCCTATACCTGTATTACGATACTAGCTGACCCGCGCAACTTCGCTTGCGTCACATAAGAGAGAATGGTTAAAATTTTCCCCGTTTTTGTAACATTTTGTACTGGTGCTCTGCTTCTATTGGTCGTAGCGTGATGATATATCGCCTATAGCCTTTCTCGATAAATGGGCTATCTAACAGTGAAAGAATTTTTCAAATCGGATCAGTAGTTCCTGAGATTAGCGCGTTCAAGCAAACAAACAAACAAACAATCAATCAAACAAACAAACAAACTCTTCAGCTTTATAATATTAGTATAGATAAAAGCTTCAACAGTTATTTTAGAAATAACAAACAAGAAAAGCGAAGTATATAACTTCAATTTTCTATGATATCATTCAGGTGATCTATTTCAGTCAAGCCGACTTCGTATCGGTCGCTTTCAATTGAATTTTCGAACGCCTGTACGTGCTTCGAATAATTTTGTTACTTAGTGAAGTTCCGGTTGAGGAATAGAAGGTATTGAATTTTATAATGGGAATTTTATCAGTTGATATATATCTTTGGACAATATGTATACTGTTATCTGATTGTGTACTAAACAAAGCTTGTACTGTATTATTCGTAAGAGATGTGATAAACGGTCTTTTAAGTACATAAATACGTAATTTATGTCGAGGCAAAGAACAGGTACTGGAAGGACGATTTTGACTCCTATCGACTATTGACCACCGGGTAGGTATCGAGAAACTTTGTATGAAAACCTGATTAGCGCCCCTAGTGGTTGCCATAGGAACAAATTGTTTAGTATATTTTCAATGTCAACTCTTGATACTCGATAGGAGCGACTGTACAAATCAAGCTACTGGAAATTACCGAAATGTTTGCCTTCGATGATATGTTACAGTTACAAAATAACTTTAAATAATTACAAAATATTCGTTCTTTTGAATGTTTTTAATCGGTATATGGTAAAGTCTTCCTACCAGTTAAGACAAACAGAGCCAAGATTCGAACTGTGACAAATGCAGTAGAATGACAGTCTATTTTCAGTCCAATCAGTGAACTATACGGGTTCCACCTCTGTAAAGGACTGAACTCGAAAACGAGGTAATCTGACGGAGAGCCAATTTCAATCAACGTAGTCCAAAGAAAATAGCATAAGGCTTGACAATTTTGTCGCAAAATCTATTGGAAATAGAATACAGACCGGCGAGTACGAATATTCATATACTTCATGAAATATATGTACATGAATGTGAATCAGTAGTATTATTCTAGCTTTTAGTCGACTTTAGTACATTATTGAGATTTGCTATTACTAAAACTTTGCAGGACTTTGCCTCAGATCTAATATTAAAGAGTGTGCTCTAATCATATTTATATAAATACTTATCTAATATATAAAATTCTCGCGTCACAGTTTTCGTTGCCATACTCCTCCGAAACGGCAATACCGATTCGCATGAAACTTTGTGAGCATATTGAGTAGGTCTGAGAATCGGCCAACGGCTATTTTTCATACGCATAAGTACACAATTTTTTTTTACATTTATATGGCAAAGCAACGTTTGCCGGGTCAAGAATATTACCTAAATTACGCTGGAAAGAACAAACTTGTACTTCGTAATCGCACCACTGCGGCAAAAGTCTTTAGCATAATTGCTATCTATATAAAAGTGTACACAAAGAGTAACCTTTGAAACGCATACAAAATGTGTGCATACACTTATGTAAACATGTTTACATTATATAGCGTAGCACTCTAGAAAACCGGCAATTTACTCTATCGTTACTGACCGTTACTCACTTGGCTTCATTTGCAAAGTAAAGGTGAAGCCACAGCACTATGTTGCATCGCAAAAACAACGTCACGCAGTAGAGGTAGCTGGTAGTCTACCTAGAGCACCCGTTCGTATAGCACCTAGCCTTACTCACCTATATTTTGACAGGTTCTTTTCGTGGAGTAGGCTAGGTGCTATACGAAGTGCTTTAAATGGACTACCAGGCACAGTAGCACAAGATTCATATTCAAGCGTTATAAATGTTAGTAGAGCATCACCACACCGCGTCAACGTATCTTATGGTCTAGTCCTAAGAGCAAGTACACACGATGCGTTGATGCTGTAGTGAGGAGCCGGATAGATGATGATAATCCTACTTACAAATCGCTATATCATGGCGCACGGCGACGCATCACGGGTCGCGATGGGTCGCCTTGCGGCTTACACCACAATCGACTTTTCACCTTGACTCCTGTAAGACGATGCACGGGGTGACACTAAACTAACTTGTACTATAGCACCCTATCGCTTAAATAAATTGCGGTATATGTCACCAAAACCACTTGAACATAAGTAAGTGTTTTAGAAAGCAAACTGAACGTAGATACAGTGCAAAGAACTCTCAGTTGTCTTTTACAAATCGGGCGGTCAAAACGCAATATCCCTCACTGGCGAACTCTTCAATTCTTTAAAATTTCAGACCTTAGTATTACTTTCTAACATTACGATCTAGCGACCGGCACCTTACGACGCCGTACCGTCAACGCATTACGTGGCCTCGCTCCTACCCTAACGTTTCTGACCGTTACTCACCCGGTTTCGTTTACAAAGTAAGGCAATTGAACAAAGTTAAAACCCGGAAGGTATAAAGGTTATCCGGTTCTAATCTCAATGGAATAGACTTTGAAGTTAATGTACCTTTAAGTTTCGCATGGTTTGGAAGAGATGCTTATACGATATTCTAATTTAACGTTTCAAAATAACGTGATTTGTACACGTGTCACAAATAAAGTCTTGGTGAAAACATTTTCTGGTACTTTATTATTCTGTAGAGAGAAGATGAAAATTACTTGGAAAAATTGTTCTTGTGAAGAACGCTAAGGACACTAATCAGTTTATCTTACAAACGATAGTTATTCTGTTTTTGATAGTTGAAAGTGGTTAACACGATTACTGCCCAGTGGATTTTAGTGGCACCCAGTGTTGCATTACGAAGCGCACAGGCGTGTCGGGGGCAGTGAATGCGTTAAAACTACTCTTATGAAAAAGTCGGAAAACAAAAAAGTGCCTTAAGTAGTAAATACGTATTTAAACAAAATATTATTTTTTTAAAACTACGGTTTAGTTATTTTGTTATGCGTATAACCATTTTATTTCAACTTTGGCCTACATTCAAATTTTCCATCAGACAGCTCTCAACAATAACAATAAGAAAATTCAATATAGGCTTCAATGATAACCGAAGTCATAACTTTTCATTTGATGTGAAGTATGAACCTTCTTTGAATACTCTGATGATAAAGGTTGTACCACACTTTGTGCTGTTACATCAAGTGAGCATCAAACGCTGCAGTCGCGCAATTCTCTACATTCGGCACAGTCGAGTATCAAGAGCTTGATATTTAAAATGTACTACTAAAATAATTCTTACGGAGCTCGGTAAAGGCGCTTAGCAGACTTTCTTGTAAAATTTCTGGATAGCTAGCCGATTGTCAGTAGTAGTGGTAGAGAATCGAGCTACAGAACGGAATTTAACCCTGCACTTTGTTTATTCACGTGATTTTTATTCCGGAAAATAGGTTGCTAAAAGAACTAGTTCTAGTTTTTCACTATAGTTTACATTAGGTACTTTGGGTTTAGTGCAACGCAATATTTAACTGCTATGGTCTATCGACCACCAGCTGTAATATCTTTTTTATGAAAAGCTGATCAACGCGTCTAGTGGGCGCTGTAAAAACTATTTTTGCAGTGCATTTAAATGTCAAACTGTCGTTGCTCGCAGTGTTATTCGTTGCAGATCCACGTGTCATCTGGCAGTACCTTAACAAAAAGACTCATTTACATAAATATCAATACAGATCATTGACTCTGAAGTCTTGAAAGAAAAACTTGTACAAAAAAATACATTTCAGAGATATAACTTTCTTTATAACCTCTTTCACTTATATTATTCAGTCTTTTATTAAAAGCAGATAGGACTCTAGTTTTGTTACGCATATTATGTTAAGATAAAAGATTACATTCCTGGAATTTCAAGCTTTGTTTTACTTTAGATTTGTAAGAATATATTTATTGTGCCTGGACTTCTTTGTACATTTATACCATGTGTATATTGAATTGTAAATAAATTCAAGCTATTGTTGTATTGAGAGTCTGCTCGTCTTTTTGTCAGGCTTTGACAGGCAAACCGCAAAATTAAATAAGATAATAATTTTGAAAGATGATAGTACACAATCCGAGGTCAGTCATATACTTTTTTACACGTGAAATAAGCGCGGTCTTCTAATCTATTCTAATATTATAATCTATTCTAATATTATAAAGCTGAAGAGTTTGTTGGTTTGTACGCGCTAATCTCAAGAACTACTGGTCCGATTTTAAAAATTATTTCAGTGTTAAATAGCCCACTTATCGAGGAAGGCTATAGGCTAAATATCATCATGCGTCGACTAATAGGAGCAGAGTACCAAAAAAATGTTACAAAAACGGAGAAAATTGCGCGAGTCAGCTATTCATAATATACAGCGATGTGTTATGCGTGTATGAATCATTTGGCAGGTATCAATTGTACCCTTGATGTCAACAAAACGTGTCGTGTGTCAAATTTGCTTTATGATAGAGGTTCGAGGACTTAACGTTTGACAGTGCATGGTATGGCATGGAGAATTGATATGACATTTCAAAGTGTATCAAATATCAAGCGACAATAGTAAGACATACTCACATAAAGTAACGCTTATTTCTCGTAGTAGGCAGAGACCAAATAACAATGTCCTAAGCATAAATGGAATAAACTAAACAAGTTGCTGTGATACATCGAAAACAATATCTTTTGTAGAAAATTAAAAACAAAACCTTTCCTGCAAAAATATTTTTTTTACTATTTTGTCAATCTAAGTTAGATTACAAGCAAAAATTCTTATCCTAGATTTACACAAAATATCTAAAGTCTATTTATTCAAATCTCTCGCCGAAACCTAAATTTGAATAAATCTTCATCACACAATACGCTTTTAACATAAACCTTCGAAAAATAGCGAAGAAAATCTCATATTCACATTATAACTTCATAGCAACGGTATAAAGTATAAAGCAATTATTTATGAGAACATCATTAAAGATTGAATATCTCTCAATATTTTTTTTTCCAATAATTTGACACAAGAGGCGACGCGAAACGTCTCCCTATCCGGAGTTGGGTTTCATAACAAAAAACGGATAAAACGCACAAAGTTGTAATGTTTGGTTGCATTTTGTGAATGTATCGTTATGTATTTAGAAATATATAAGGATAAATAAATAAATAAATATCACTGGACAACACACGGTCATTTATTCCAAACTAAGCAAAGCTTGTACTATTGTAATCAAATAATGATGATGATTTAAGATTTTTTTGTAATATAGCACTAACATCGTAGACAGTATGTAAAATTTGCTGACCAAATATATTTATTTTACCAGGATAACTTTGAGTGAGTTTTATTTGACTTCGCTTATGAATAAATGTCAGATAATTTACCAGTTGGATAGAGTGTCACGAAAGGTATGTAAACTACCGTCAAAACTCCATCCTATTAACTATCTAACACTTATCCAGGAGTGGTGATACCGCTAAACTAACGTGTTTTCTTGTTCAATGATTGAATTTCCGGCGATTAAGTTGTAAACACCAATTACTCATATTTTACGACGTGCTTCACCTTACCAACCAATATTGCAATATATTTATCCAAAAATCATAACGCAACACATCAAAACACAGCAGAAAACCCCAAAAACATTATCGATAAAAAACAAGCTCACAACAAAAACACATCACACCCCATTAAACCAGCCCGAATCACTCAAAAATAGACGGACAAAACTCCACTCGAACAACAACAATGTACACCGAACATTCTATTAGCGATACAAAAGGCAACGACTTTACAAATTACCCTCAATTTAAACAAAGACATCGACATTGGCTAGCCGGTCACGTTACTGTCTTCAAAGCACGTTTTACGGACACGTTTGAAGGAACGACTTGGCCATGTAACAAACGTGCCTCGGAAGGACCCTTTTGCGGGCACTCCGAGCTTATGTAATTTCAAAAATTGAATTTTAGCAGGATCTTGCGCTAGGTTTTGGCGCAACGGTATTCATACGGAAGAAGCTTGTATACAAAACGATACATTTTATAGTACCACAATCCTGGATACACTAACTGATATTTCAGAAATAGCGACTCTACCTTACACACAAAGACCTAGGCTTCGCGTCGTCTGATAACTTTATTTGAAGAGTAATTTATTGTTGGATAGATTCATATATCCTCACAAAGAAAGAACTTTTACACAACTTCATAGATTACAGCGAATACAAGTAAATAATAAACGTAATATACGTATTTCTAAAATAAAGTAGGTGTATCAAACAAGTCACCGTCAGCTGCATAAGGTTGCTCGTTACCCATGTCTCAATTTCGTATATTATTATCTCTACCTGCCGCAAACCTTGCATAGAAAGTTATCTACTAAGTTATTGGGCTATAACAGGCGAAACCTTTAGCGTAAAGCTAATTCTACATTTTTATTATCCTTTCCAAATATTAAGTAACATTGCCTGGTAACAAAGAAAAACTTATGACGTCACAAACCAAAATCTTACCACACATCAATTCCCTTTATCAAAAGCCTTACGCAAAAGAACGAGTAAAAAATCACATGGAAACAGCGACAAAGGATTCAGGAAATCGTTCATAAAAGGCTCCAACAAAATTGACACTGGCGGCCGCCTTATTGACCTACTAAAGATAAATGTGGGAAAAGTCCCTCGTAACTAAAAGGTCTTAACTACATTGAATTTTGAAGGCTTTAGGATCTTACGGTTTTAGTTGCCGCGAATGTCCTTATACGTGACTAATTGATTATGGGTCAGGTAGAGGAACAAAACATCCACTTATTTACGGTGAAGGAGCTTGTACCCTGAATTTGAAAGATGGGACCGTTTTGGACGTTGTTGGATGAATGTTAATTAACCTTGAAATTTTATTACTCAGGATAGTAGTCCTTGGCATTCTTGTTGCTACGTTTTTCTCTTCGTAATTATTGCGACAAATTAAATGAGACATATCCTTGTCTTGTTTTAGTAAAAAAAAAAAAATACCGCGGACTACCATTAAGTAATATTCTTACATTTGAAAGAAACAAGGTATTTTTCCAACTTGAGAATTGAACTCGAAACCTCGTGTTTAGCAGCGCTATACACTACCGCCCATACCAAATTATCTTTGCGCTATTTTCTCTCGTTAACGATTTTTCCCAAACAATCCAACTTGTTTATATTTCAGATACTGAATACGGATAGGAATTTATGAACAGAAACTGCATATTTAAATTATGACAATAAGTTAAAACAACACGAAATTTGGTAGACTGCCAAATTGTGAAATACAATTTGTTGAAATTGGCAAATATTGGAGACGGTTTATTTACAACTAGCTGACCCGCGCAACTTCGCTTGCGTCACATAAGAGAGAATGGGTCAAAATTTTTCCCGTTTTTGTAACACTTTTTACTATTAGGTATTCTGCTCCTATTGGTCGTAGCGTGATGATATAAAATAACCTTTTTTTTCACTAAAAATATTCTCAAAATTATTTATATCTTTTATTATAACGAAGTCGCGCTAAGGCATATCCGCCATTAAAACAGTTGCCATGGTAACGGAATTTTGTTAATTCAATGTCATTATAATATTGTTGTTTCGCGACTTCGTTGAATTTTCTGAATTTTCCCGGGAAATGCATCATTTTCCCGGGGTAAAAAGTAGCCTATGTCCTTTCTCGGGTATCAAAATATCTCCATACCAAATTTCATGCAAATTGGTTCAGTAGTTTAGACGTGATTGAGTAGCAGACAGACAGACAGACAGACAGAGTTACTTTCGCATTTATAATATTAGTATGGATAGTAACACTATTGTGTAGTAACACAACGCGACTCGCGCAACTTTGCTTGCTTCACATAAGAGAGAATGGGTCAAAATTTTCTCCGTTTTTGTTACAGTTTTTACTGGCACTCTGCTCTTTTTGGTTGTAACGTGACGATATATAGCCTGTAGCCTTCGATAAATGGGCTATCTAACACTGAAATATTTTTTCAAATCAAACCATTAGTTCCTGAGATAAGCGCGTTCAAATAAACAAACAAAGAAACTCTTCAGCTTTATAATATTAGTATAGATAGTACAAATATGTATTAAAGTCTGTTTGTCTGACTGTCTGTAATGGATTTGCGACTAAAGAAATAAATCGAAGACTCCTGATCAAATAAAGCGATTTCCTTTATTACTCATTTACTTCATTTTTCTAATATCGACAACTGGCTATAGTTATCAACAATGAAAATATTTTTAGCGAGCGTCGTAGGAACTAATTTCTGTGTACATTTAAGCGTCAAACTTTTGCTACACCCCCTAGCGACTGAAATAAGTTTTGTCAAAGTTTTTTTCTTTTTTTTAACTTCTTACTGTCACACAGCTGGGCAAGGGTCACCTCCCAAACGAGGAAGTTAGGCCTTGAGTTTTATTTTGTACAATAATTAAAGTTAAAGACACTAACTTGATTAATGTATAATAGAATACGGGAATTATCGAGAACACTTATTTTACCTTAAAATGCCTAACGTTTCGGCGCAGGTTGCACTCGCCGTGGTCGCAGCCAGTACATTAAACATGCAAAGCAACGAGAGTTTAAAAGTTATGACTATATTGATTATCGTAAACTTTTACACAGATTTCTAGAGGTAGTCCCTCTAGAGCACCCGTTCAAATAGCACCTGCCAAATACATATATTGATGGGTGCCCTTCGTGGACTAGGCTAGGCGCTTTTCGTCAAGGTGCTATTCAAACGGGTGCTCGATAAACTACCTCGATTTCTAAACTTATGTGGCATACAACTGGCAGTATTTCAAGCGCGTTATTTTTAACATGACACGCATTCTTACGTCATTTTCCGCAACGTAATGTTACCGAAGCCGGCAGGTAATTTCCGTAACTGTAACACAACGGATGTTTCACACTGATCTCCGAGTAACGCCTCTGAAACGTATGAAAACATGAAAATGAAAGTAAATGGTAAATACGGAATAGAGATTTGGTATGAAGTGTGTGTTATGACTGAAATTACTAGAATTGTTGATTATGATCGCGCATGCGAACATAATCAACATGATTTACAAAATGATTTTTTTAAGTGTTTTTCTTCACGAAACCAAAAACAATACCTGAAAGACTATCTCTCAGAATCTGAGTGAACTAGTAAAATATCATACGTGAGGCATAAATTGTAATTATATAATGTAATAAAAACACAATGAAAAGCCCAAGAGGTCATTGATCTCGCGATTGATATTCAGTTATGAACTTGCAATTAGGAAACTTTACTGGAAATCGAGAAGGGAAAACATTGAATAATTAAAAAAGGTTCTTACGAGCCAGTAGATTTTTCGAAACAGTAGTTTTAGTCAAAAATGTTAGACTTTTGAAATACTTCATAAAAAAAAAATACTTTTGATAGAACATTCAAAACTCTAAACTTCAAATCCCTCCCTACATCCATACACACAATCATACAGTAGTCGTTACCTGACCTTTTCGTAGTACATCACGAATACTACAAGCTTCCATGAGACGTGCCCACGCAATGTCATCAGCTAGACACTTCGCTTTAGCCCTGTCAAAAACAATCGCGTTACGTAACGTCAAATCACTGAGCCATTTTTTATGAAGACTACACAATATTGGGATTATGTAGTAAGCTTCTAGATGGATAAGATGTGTTATGACTGTTATGTATGAGGCCCATGACTAGTAATAGGTAACGTGAATTTGCAAATTCACTGCCATGATATAAACTAACGATTAGCCGTAATCACAGGCTGACTGTTCGACAACGGTTAGTGTAACCTGTAGTGGAATACCACTACAGGTTACACTAACACTAACCGTAATACTCTATAGTCGGTACTGACAAGTATCGAGAGTTTGATATTTAAAATGTACTGCCAAATAGTTTCTACGATGCCCGCTAGAGGCGCTGATCATATTTTTTTGCAAACTTTATCGATATTTAGTTGGTTGTCGGTAGTCGATAGTGGTAGAGAATCGAGCTACTGCAATCATTACTTTTAACTTTCACGCTGCATGTTTCATATAGATTACGATACGGGAATTAACGCGAAACGGCAGGCATTCTAATGTTAGTGCATGTTTTTGCGTTAATTCCCGTATACATAAAACTAATGCATACATGCAGCGTAAAAAAATGAACTAGTAAACTTTAAGCGGTCTCAATCTGGCCGCTCCTAATCCTACAATTAAATTGCACATTCAAATCTACCGACATCCATGTAAACTATTGCGCAATTCCAAAACCTTATTCGGTCAATATGTTTAATTTGATAATAAGGTCA
Organism: Anticarsia gemmatalis; assembly: GCF_050436995.1. Classification (NCBI taxonomy): domain Eukaryota; kingdom Metazoa; phylum Arthropoda; class Insecta; order Lepidoptera; family Erebidae; genus Anticarsia; species Anticarsia gemmatalis. The sequence continues at coordinate 3,279,505 of NC_134756.1, read as the reverse complement.
ATTTATTTTGTATCTGTATTTTATTTACGTACGGTATTCAGTAAATAAAATCTTCATTTCGTAATATTGCGCAATAATCCGTACTCCGCTATATTATTGATCATCTAGGATAGCTTTACATGTAGGCAATTAAGGGAATGGGTTATAAGTTGACAACATTAAGGAGTAGGTAATTAAAACGGCCTAGTTACCGTTGCCATGGTGACAGTAACACAAAATTTGAATTTAATCTGGGAGACGTAGATTGGGTTTGTTCAATCGCGGAAAAAATTGGTTAATATTTTTATTACGGATACCTACTTTATAAACCTGGGAGTTGAAGTCATCAAGGTACTATCTGAAAACAGAGGTGCTCGCTATGCTTATATTATTCCCAAAAATATGCTGCCATATTTCCATAAGACATAAATATACCTTTACCGATGCCCTTAGCAAATATTAAGCGTGGTAATTTGATTCCTTTTATCTGCTTTTATTTATTTGTACGTAATAAAAATTAACCATCAAAATTTTACGATTCCATAAAACAGATTTATAACAATAACAAGAGTCATATCACAATTATATGAAAATTACATGCATAATATTTTTTATTTCTTGGTCCATTCGATTGTAATACAAACGCTCATAGCTGACCGATCATTTGAAGAGCCTCGTTATCGCGCCACGCATGGCTTGCTTGTCATTCAGTCGTATGTAATTGAATGATACCACTGGTTGCAACCATTCATTTTACAGATGTGCTTTTATTGAGAAATTAATCAGTACTATTTTGTCTATCATTATTTATGTTTGAATACAAACTTATTGTATTTGGAATTAATTATTTTCAATTGCTTAGCAATTTTAGGACAATCGACGTCAGACGATATATATTTTACTTCTCGCCTGATACAACTGACCATGAATCAAAATACCCAAACTTTTCGCTTTTCATCCCAGGTTGTTTGTGCTTTAGTCCCAGGTAAAACGAAGCAATGCATTGCCAAATACCGCACACATTAACTCCGTGTTATAAGATAGTATCTTGACTAACCAAAGAATAGAACCCGAGGCCTCTACATCTACATTCGCATGCTATAAAATCACAGAAGCATTTACTAAGGTATTAGGTACTAAGTACATGTTTGAATTTGTTAAAAATGGTCGTTAATTGAGGAAAAAAAAATGTGCCGTTATCTGCCTCCGTATTAGTAATGTCTACCAGTCTCCAGTCGCCCGATTCTCTACTACTATCGAGTATCGACAACCGGCTAGCTATCAAAAAAAAAATTGTATGAATATGAAAATGTAATCAGCGCCTCTTGCGGACGTCGTAGAAACTAGTTTAGCAGTACATTTTTAATGTCAAACTCTCGCTACTCAATGGTTTCGATCGTAGAAAATCGCGCTTGGTATCTTATTGTTACTTTATCTAGATATTAAAATGTATTTTCTTTTGTTGCAGTTGTGGACACCGCTCAATATAATATTATTCAACCTGGTTTGCTCGGACTTTTCGGTGTCTGTCCTGGGCAACCCGTTCACGTTGATATCAGCGCTATTCCATCGATGGATCTTCGGGCACACTATGTGTGTGCTCTATGGATTCTTTATGGCATTATTAGGTGAGTTTTATATTATATTTTGAAACAATGTTTGGACATAGATGTGTGGTGAATATGTAACAGTTTTCCAAGGTTGAAATGTTTATTAATTTAGGTCAAATACTGGTTCTTCTGGATTGTTAGTGTTAAGTGTAGTGGACTAGCCGCCAGTTCATATAACGCCAATTAAACTAAAATAGAATAGTTTATTTTCAAATCATTGATAGCCCATTAGAACTGCAATACAACGATACATCAAAAAAGTTGCAAAGTAATAAAAAATAAACTACATAGTTACGTCAAAACAAAATTCAACAAAAACAACACAAATTGATTTGAATAAAATTCTGTTATCACTTCGTCGTTTATATGTCAAATCTTGCTTTTGAAAATTTACGATAGCTATTTGAAAATTCGATTTGCTGATATTCGAATTCAGCGCACCACGTAAGCTTTTCATGAACGTTCGGTGAAATTCATGATAAGAGAATTGAATTCCTTTTTCAGCCAGTTTCACAACTTACGAAAAAGTTTTTGATAAGCTATCTAATAGATAAATCTATAAAAACATCTGTCAGTTTTCCAATTGTTACGCTAACCGATACTTTTACAAAAGCGGCCGGCAAAATATTTGTTTTTATTTTGTGCTTGTAAAAAATCTAGCGCTAAATTACCCGCAGTTATTTGAAGTCGTATACCTAAGTAGCTCTAATAAAAACTTACCTTCATGCCCATAAAAGTCTGAACAGGTTTTGTTTATTTAAAACTTTATAACACTTCAAAATTATAGGCTTGTTTTATGCTTCATAAATAATAAATGGAACGCTGTTTAGTTATTTATACGTTTACCTTGAAAAATGAGGTAGATTTTTTAAACAGTAAATCGTTCAATTTGAATAATAACATTGCAGTAGGTATTTACTGCAATCTAGATGTATCGTCTAACTTTCTACAAAGGCTTTCTACTATATTAAGTTTTCCTACTATACAAAATCGATATTTTAGCAGCCGAATTAATAGCCTTGCAAGGTTTAAGCGCATGCGGATCCCTCAAACTATAAATTAAAATAACATAAAAATTTTAACAAATAATTTTGTGGATTACTGGCTTACCGATATGGTATAAAATTTCCGAGCTGCAAAACTATAAAAGATCCAACAATATATTAACGGGAATTAACACATTTATACATTTTATCTCATATTATTTAGCGTTTCGGTTTTGCGCAGGTTATACCCGAAATTTGTAATTTTAATTCATTATTTACTATCAGATAATAATCAAGCAATGATAAAGTTTAATAAAACAGCTAAAAATGTTCCACAACGAATTGGAAATTTAAATAAGCAGTAACACACAAACAGTAGAGACATCATAACATTCAAAAAGGTTTAAAGGCACGTTCACAAGTTTGCACGAAATAAAAGCCGTAACGTGAATTTTTGATCCCACCGGATAAACGTGTCTGTTCAAATAAAGAGAGGCTGGAGTTTCAGCCTTTTCTAGGGTACCTAAAACGTCCTTGTTTGAATAAAAATGTTGGTCAAGTACGAATTGGACTGTGTGTCTAGTGTTTTATAGTTTACTTATATTGTTATGTTCTAGGCCAAGATCCCAGGGTTGCTAGATATTACTTATTTTGCTGATGGGGAAAATGTTCAGAATAGAGAACTTGTTACTTTTATTGTGTGTTTGCTCTTGAACTGTGATGCGATTTTCTATAGAAGGTACTATCAAATATTTTGGCATTCAATGTGCTGGAAAATTAGTTCATATGGATACTGGTAGGGGCGCTGTCCATATTTTCTTACAGATTTTGTCGATATCTCGCCGGTTGTCGAGAGTTGATAGTTATAGCAAATCATGGTCATCATCGCAGCATGGTGGGCATTAGTTTCCTCCAAGAGTATGTAAGAGCAGCAGTAAAAACTTAGACAGTGGCAAACACAACATTCATCGTGTCAATTGCCCTCCATGTAAAAAATGAGGCGCTCATAGCCAGTTGTGCTTGCCCGTCGGTAAACGATCTGTGGGTTAAGCAACCGTTCGCGCGGTCACTTTATAGATAGGTGACCGCATAGTGGTATCTAAACTGAGGTTATCCATGCTTCGGATGGCACGTTAAAAGTCGGTACCGGTTGTTCTCAATTAAGGCAACAGTCGTTAAGCCATGTCAAAAGCCTCTCGGGCGGCTTGAACAACTTTGACACTAGGTTGACCACTAACCATTCTATAGATAGATATAATGTAAAAAAAACATGAAAAAATATAGCAAAGTTTTCTATTTTAAATTGCTGAACCCTAAAAACAAAAAGCAAAAAACAGTAGCGCTAGCAATTTCTATGCTCGTGAAACCTATAGCCCATGGGACGGAGCTTGTTCGGTTATAGATAAATGTTTCGACTTTATACCTCTTTGTAAGCGACAGACGCAAATCGAACTATAAAACTAGAATTTTACTTCGATTTCTATTGTGTAAGTTGGTGGATGTAGGATTCTTTATTCGCTTGTATTATTGAATATAAGAATAAAAAAACTAGTTTTACTATCGGTGTGGTAGACAATTTTGTTTTAGTCGATCTACTCGGTGTGAAGGTGAAAGAATTCTGTGATGATTATTTTGAAGAGTCAAAAATAAATGCAGATTGTTACCTAATTGTCTCTAAATTAATTGATTCGTTAAAACTACGACTAATAAAGTGGGTTGCGCAACACAAGACAAACTTTACCAGTTCTTTAAGATTTCTTCTGTTTCAGTAAAGGAGATCATTCAGACTCCATACATTTTTCCCAAAATGGGTGATCTCCTTTACCTCGGTTGTAAAATGAGTTGAATCCGAGTATAATCACAAAACTTCATTTCAATGCTATTGATGATAAACATAGTCCCCATTTCCACCCTAACAAAAACCCAAAACCCTATTAATGTATAGAACAAGGACACCTCATCCTTACACAATAATCAAAATTAACATTAAACTAATTATACATAAAACGTACAATTAGTAATATTGCTCAACTGGGACATATTTCTGTGTAAAACAAGTTCGTTCTGAGAATTAACACGTATCGTTTAAGAAACACTCTGATTTGGCTTAATCACTTTTGAGACCTCCTGGAATTCATCGGGTTATATTAAAGTTGGATTAATGGTGTTAAGTGAGGTGTTGTAAAAGTTATTATAATTTGACTAAATTAAAAATTTAGTTGACTAGCTGACCCGCGCCCCTTTGCTTGCGTCTCATAAGTCCCGTTTTTGTAACATTTTTCGTTGCTACTCCGCTCTTAATGATCGTAGCGTGTGTTAATAGCATAAGCCTTTCTCGATAACTAGGCTATTCAACAGTAAAATATTTTTTCAAGTCACACCAGTAGTTCCTGAGATTAACGCGTTCAAACAAACAAACAAACTCTTCAGCTTTATAATATTAGTATAGATTTGTCGAGGCCTGTAGTCACAGTGGGAAGCTTAAAAATTATGTTAGCACTAAAAAAATACGAATTATGATTTCATGCTACCACCTGGTACGAACCATGCAATTTTTACTCCTACACTCGGTTCTACCACGTAGCGAGCGCTTGAAATTTAAGAATACGGATGAACTAGTTCTTGTGGAATACGCTAGGTAGCTCATCGCGTTTTCAAAATTATATTTCTCAATAACTACTCGTTTTTAGATAGTATTTTGAACTTGCTGTTCTTACCTAATAAAAATAAGTTAGAAAAATGGCTTTAAAATATTTTTAAATGAACACTGTGACGTAACGGTACCTCTTAAAACTAGTCGAGAGAAACTGCTGGCAAAGCTATTAACTTTTTTTTTTTTTTTTTAAAAGACAACTCCCGCACTAAGAATTGCTCTTGTGTCGCGGGGACTTTTACAAACATATAAACTACGGACACAAAGTACAACCAGACCCGAAACCATTTTTTGTGGATCGCACAAATAATTGTCCCGTGTGGGAATCGAACCCACGACCTCCCGATGCAATGGTTTGCGGCGTGGTGACCTAAACCACTGCGCCACAGCAAAGAGAGCCAGCCAATAAAACTTGGTGTAAATACGAAGGTTGGAAAATAACAAGATAATAATTTAATCGGATAGTTAAACGACAGTTAATTATCGGAAAATTATCAGATGCCATACCACGCTCAACAATAATTAGACTCTCGCCTTTTTAATTATTTTCATAAGTAGTGTGAAAAAACAGTTTTACCGTGAAATTTTATGGGATTAATATTTCTAATGACGAAACCCGGCTGTATTACATACGTTTCTGCGAACACCTTCAGGTATAACAGGCGTGATATTATTTAATTTGTTATAAGACGTATTATTTTCAAAATAATTGTCAGGTTCGTAGTATTCGTAACCGGCGGTCCTGTATGCCAAGTAGTGCGATTCTGTAGCTCGATTCTCTACTACTATCGACTAACGACAACCGAACTGTCATCGACAAATTTTGTATGAAAATCTGATAAGCGCCTCTGACGGGTGTCGTAGGAAACATTTTGGCAATACATTCTAAATGTCAAATGTCGATAACTAGCCGGTTGTCGGTAGTCGATAGTGGTAGAGAATCGAGGTACTGTACAGTCGGCACTATCGAGTATCGAAAGTTTGACATTTAGAATGTACGGCCAAAATAGTTCCTACAACGCCCGCCAGAGGCGCTGATCATATTTTCATACAAAATTTCTCGATGACTGGTCGGTTGTCGGTAGTCGATAGTAGTAGAGAATTGAGCTATTGATGTATGGATGTGAATGAGGCAAGGGAAGTTAGTAAGGATCGTACCCAGTGGCTTTCTTTGGTCTCTGCCTACCTCTTCGAGAAATTTTCTTGGTATTTATTTATTTATTTATATAATTAGAACGGCCAGGCCAATTACACTAATTACAAAGTAATACTAAAAAGAAAAAAATAATATAAAATAATGATAGGTATCAATAATAATAATTATATTACTCCCCAACCCTGTAAATACTTCATCCCGTTTCTAATATGTCTTGGAAGGGACAGATGAGGGTTCAATAAATCACAGTTTGGTCGTCGCGGTTATGTTTATGAACCGTGTAACAAGGGTCAGGCCATAAATTAATGAAAAACTCTTTCTAAAGCCAAATAACGTAAAGAAAACAATACATATATAATATTGCGCCTGTTATAACTGAAGGCTTAGGCAGAGTTTGACACACTAATGTAATTAGATTTGTGTCTCATATCACAGAGGGCCTTATCGCAACATACCGAGTATGACAACACAATACATAACATCTTTTTTCTTATAGCCGAAGGTATAGGCAGAACTGCTTGAAATACTAAAATCATTGAATTTTAGTTACATGTATCAGGGAGCGAGCCTTATTGCTAAACACAAAACTCAGGCCACTACAGAGCAATATTGTAAAATAAATGAGAAAGAAACAAGTGCACTTTGTTCAACCGGGGAATCGAACTTTAGGCCTCGACATCCGAAGTCGTATACTCCACCGACCACGCCGGTCTAAAAAAAACAATACTTGTAAAAAAAAAAGAAAGAATCCTGCTCAAATTACGAAATTGGGGCGAATGAAAAATTTTAACACAGAACGTAATTGGATCTGTTAATCTGAGTGATGAGCTGTCAAAAACGTATCGTTCGAAAACGTTTGTATAAACATTCCGTGCACAACATGATAACGACATATTCGTTTTAAATCGCTCGTTTTATCAAATATTGAATCCCAAATGCGGAGTAGACGTGTGTGAAAAATTGATTTGTGGAACGCGGTTGATGTAACGTAATGTCAGGTATTTTTCATGTTATTTCGAAAATCAATCAGCTTAGCTTTTCTTGTATGCATATTCAAGATACTATTTATTGTGCACATAGAACCAATACCCAGCTTCATTCATGTTCAATTAATCAGCCTAGCGTCTTCCGACTATGTTGGAATCGGCTTCAAGTCTCATCAGATGCAGCTGAATACCAGAGTTTTACATGGAGCGACTACCTGTCGGATTTTCACAGTTCAATTAAGAAACTGGATCATAACACAAAACCCTTGAGTAAGAGTGGTTGATAGACTATCAAGTTTCGGACTGCTGGTAACGACTGTCAAAGATCTTTGAAAATGATAACCTGGCTGTCATTTTCAATAATTTAAGGTACTTTACATTTCACCCATAATTTAACGTACTTTTCGAAACAAGTTGGAACTCGGTATGTAAAATACGGTCACTCATCCACAGAACAACCTCGGCAAGTGTAACTTAACTGTTATTACTTAGCCACGAGCTTCTAAATGTCGCGTTATTTAGGAAACAGTCGTCAAATATATACTTAGGAATTGAAACCTATTATTACGGAAATAAGTTTCGGTCACGCAGTAGGTAATTGATTTACAAACGTAAATTGTTTGTTCCTCTATTTGGCTGCTACGAAAAGTAAACACAATTCATAAAACGGGTAAAAACAGTTATCCAAGCTTTTTGTCAGTAAAAACAGTCTACGTACCAGAAGCTGTGATAACTTTTTTACATTCCTATTATATACCTATACTATTATAATATCATTCTCTCCAACAAAGTTGTTCCTAGAACATAAATATACAACGTTTTCTATTATTTACAACCAGCTTCAATAATAAAACTAGAAAAATCTGAATTACAATTTTTGTGGCTTCTCATAAAATTACGTATTCATGTTAGAAGTACGCAAGTGTAATAAATCATAGATGTTTTTCCTGATAATGTCTTAGTTGCTGAAAACTCTGTTCAGCTCCAAATAAATAAGAATTACCGTCTTTCTTTATAAATATAGGTATCTTCTTTTTAAAATAGTATCGTTTTTCAGGGCAGAATATTTTATACCTTATAGCCAACGCCAGCTCTTATACTTACGTGACTCTCGAAAGAATGTGAAAAAAATCTGTTTGCCAAATACATCCAAAGTAAAGCAGTTATAAAGTAAAATTCATGGGATATAAAATACTCCACAATGCAAATTTTTATATTCTTCCAAGCTTATTGATGACACATAGTTACCAATTTCATAGTTGCCACTAAAAATTACGTCAAAATTTAATAGTGCTTTTAAAGTTTTGTTTAGTACTCATACATATACCTATACACAACATCACACCTACTGTATCCTAAAGTAAAAGGCAGAGCATGAAAATACATACACTCACGTTTCACGATTTGGTTTAAAGAATATTAAAATTTATTCTCAAAAGAACAATTACAGTTCACTGACATAAGAAAAAAAATAGAAAATGTTTACAAGGCAAGTATTTACAAAGTCGTCATCGAGTGACGAAGCATGCATGCTAACATAATTTATTTTATAAATAATAATATATAATAAATTTAACCCATTAATGTCCCACTGCTGGGCAAGGGTCTCCTCCCGTAATGAGGGAGGGGTTAGGCCTTGAGTCCACCACGCTGGCCAAGTGCGGGGTGGGGACTTTGTCTGCCCTCAATAAATGTATCAAACAAATATTAGGCATGCAAGGTTTCCTCACGATGTTTTCCTTCACCGTTGGAGCGTGTGATAATTATTTCTAATACACACATAACTTCGAAAAGTCATTGGTGTGTTGCCTCGGGTTCGAACCTGGGACCACTTGCGTGGGAGGTGCCAACTTATACCACTAGGCTATCACCGCTCTCTAACATAATTTTATATTAAATAATAATAATTTGTGAACAACTACGCTTAAAACAATAATTACGGAGGAATAGGTAGGTACATACGAACTGGCCAGTTCAATGTCCAAATCAATTTACAATATTAATTCCATGAAATAGGGGAAGAGCCCATTGCCATATACCGGGCATATTACATCCATAGATAATATTTTATATTTTTATTGATGTATGGGCAAGGCCGTCAGCTGCCAAATATTTGCATGACCTACAAATACATATATTTTCCGGTCCACGCGTTTGTATTCCTGATTTGTTTGTTTGTAAAAGCTATACGGAAATTTCCTTCCATGGTTACAATAACCCTTTATTTTCAATCATAAAACCACACGTATGTATATACATTTATTAAAACCGGGATTTGTTCATACAATCACATTGTTTTTACTGAGTCTATCTAACTTATATGATTAATATATTTATGTAAATTTCTATCGTGCCTAATATTATGAATATTATTACTACCCGCCTGTTTTATTTTTACGGGTAAATTACTGTTCAACTTATATTAAGAAGCATAGAGTACTACCATTATAATTTGCATTACTCCAAAGTGTACGACACCATACTAGGAATTCTGTTAGCCCCTTCTTGTGTTACTGGGTTCGCATCTGTATTGCAAACGCCTAAGCCAATGGACTGCCGTCTGTTTAACTCAAGTTATTTTAAAGCAAACAAAAGATTTCCTACGCACATTCTTCCCAACATTTTATAATCATGTACATATATTATGTTTACGGAAGTAAGAAACTCAATAGTAATTTAACCAACAAAGCATGTGGCTGATTAAGAGCCTAATTTTGAACGCGTTAATAGGTGCTTTGTAACGAGGTGTAAGGTGCATTGTGTATACAACGGTTGACTAAGCTATGACAACATTATGTTATGAAAGGGCTGTGAAGGAAAAGAGCATTTCAAGTTTTAATAAAATTAGTAGTAAGTATTAAAAAGTATTAAGTAAGTATTTTTTTACTATATCAATATATCTATACTAATATTATAAAGCTGAAGAGTTTGTTTGTTCGCGCTAATCTCAGGAACTACGGGTCCGATTTGAAAAAATATTTCAGTGTTAGATAGTCCATTTATCGAGGAAGGCTATAGGCTATATATCATCACGCTACGACCAATAGGAGCAGAGTAACAGTAAAAAATGTTACAAAAACGGGGAAAATGTTGACCCATTCTCTTTTATGTGACGCAAGCGAAGTTGCGCGGGTCAGCTATAATTTATAGAGCCACTAAAGTTATAAACAATTAGGTATCTATCAGAAAGCGAGCACGACAGCTATATTAGTTCAATCAAAGTATGTTAAAAGCTAGCTTATTTTTCAGATAAAAATAACATCGTGATATACTTAGGTGATCCTAAGTTATGTTAAAATCCGAAGCGCAATTTTCTACAAATAGTTTCGTTGATTACCTCATGAGGCGCTGATCAGGATTTCATACAAAATTTCTCGACAAAAACTGTGCCCATAGCTAGCCGATTGTCGACAGTACTGACTGCAGAAAACCGCTCTACTGACCAAAACATATGTCAAATGGATCTGCATACAAAACACCGTTTTATCATGATTGAATAAAGCTGTTGACCGTTTTATACGTCTCCACATTATCCAGCAGACGTACCGTCGTATAAAAGTCCATAGTTACAGACTTACGGATAGTCAGTCAGATTTATCACCTAGCGTTACGCTTACACAAGATTTATGCTGCAATAGCCTTAAGTAAGGTCTGTACCAAACAAAGGGATTTAGGAGCTTCCTTGTCTATTTATATTCAATTTATTTGCTTGTGAAATGAAAGATAGTGCTATATCGTGGGTATATAGCTTTTTTTTTATTTTGTTGTGAATCTTATTTAAAGTTTAAGCGGCTTGCGAAACGAAACCAACCATTTAGTGGTAACTTAACATGGTTAATGAAAAGTTTATTATTTAAGTATTGTATCAAAATGCAATGGGAGTGACAAATAAAAAACTTGCATTTATCGCGGCTTATATATGCATAATAATAAAATTCGATCAAAACTTCGTTCAGTAAATAAGGTATTAGAACCTTTAAAAATATTAACTCAAAAAGTTCTTATAAAATCAGCAAGTTTATTAACTTAGGTCACATACCTAAACACAGTTTATAGCAAAGTATTTTTCCGAGAGTAAGATACTGATTAAAACTTCTATCATCTCCAGGTTTATGAATATAAACTAGAAAACTAGCAGAACACCTCTCTTGTGTACTATAAAACTGAATATATTTGATCTAATTTAAAATAATGTGTGCACCGTACACCTAGTTCTACGAAACGCTTGTATGACAAACAGTATGAACGCTTGTGTCAATTCCAATTAGACTAAAATGTTAAACAAAACCTAACAGTAGCTGGATTTTCTACTACTATCGACTACCGACAACCGACCTTATCGAGGAATTTGGTTTGAAAATCTGTAGCGCGATTCTGTACAGTCGGTACTGTCGAGTATCGAAATTTTGACATTTAGAATGTACTGCTAAAATATTTCCTACGACACCCGTCAGAGGCGATGATCAGTAGCTAGTCTTTTTTGTAAAGTAGGTGGGGTAGCGTGGCCATATTTTCAAGCCAAAACAAAAATAGCCAACTTCAACAAGCTGGAAACATTGTTTTTACTTTTAATTGGTGTTCGTCAAAACAAATAAAGTAGAAATAAAATCGGCCAGTGAGTTTAAATAGCGCGCAGTTGAAAATATTTTATCATTTTAACGCGAAACAGTTCTATTTTTAAGCTATTGATTTAAACCGAGGTTTATTTTTGGGCGCGTGTCGCCCATCAATAAAGTGAGGAACAATTTATCAGTTTATATAAACCTTATTCATCGATACCATTAATCATGGTTTGTAGATATTTATTTGGATATGCGAGTAAAATATATTTGATTATTGTTTTAATCTGTCCGGTATATTGCAATAGGATTACCGTATTACTTGGGACTAATATTGTTAATGGCGAAACGTGGGTGTATTTCAGACACCTCTACCTGCACTTTAGAGTATAACAGGCGTAATGATTCTTCTTTAATATTATTTAACTACTAGACAACTGAACTTTAAACTTTAGAATTTACCGTAGTTGATTGGCAAAGGTGGTCACTACATCTCTCTTCCAATACGCGCCGGTTCGATCCCCACACTATAAAATAATTTATACAATCCACGGACAGTTTTTTCGGATCTTTCTGTTATTTTTATCCATTGTTTTTTTGTACATTTACGGGACATGCGTTATAAAACAACGTTTAGTATAAAACATAACATTTAAAACAAATAAAAAACACGCCTACGGAACTGATTTTGATAGAATTTTGCAGTCTTGTAGATTATGTACCAAAATAGTTGATATGCTACAGAAATCGTAGCTTTTGCCTATGGTTCTATCCTTGACGTAAAATGGGTAATCCATTCATTTACGCGGACGGTTTTACGACTAAAAGCTAAAATATTTCATCTTTATTTCAAAATCTTCTTGGCAACATTAGAGTTCAAAACACGAATACTCGTACCTTTCACATGCATAACATAATCTACATATTATTCAAATTTCTCGAACCGATCGCTTCAGAAAATGCACAAGTAAATAGGTTCATTAGTTTATTTATTAACATATACGTGCTTAGAGTCGAATTACGAGTGAAAGGATAGTAATTTCACCCCCATTCATGATTGTAAATACAACTAATTAATATTATATGACTCATATTACCTGTGTCAGGATTATGTATCGGTTGTGTTTACAATACTGTGTACAAAATGTGTTTTTGTACCCATGACTGTTCCACTGAGCAAGGGTCTTCTCCTGAACAAGGAAGGGGCTAGACCTATGCTCTAGAAAAGCGCAATATTATTACTTTTGCGTTTTTTACCTAAATCCGAGACTGTGAGGATGGATACGTATGTGATAATAATATACTTCTCACTGTTTGTTTTTTTGTCGTATGGTTAGTGGTCAACCTAGCGTCAAAGTTGTTCAAGCCGCCCGAGAGACCTTTGACATGGCTTAACGACTGTTATCTTAGTAGACAACAGCCGGGACCGACATTTTACATGCCCTCCGAAGCACGGAGACGCCCAGCTCTAATACCACTATGCGGTCACTCATCTATGGAATGACCGCGCCATCGGTTGCTTTACCCACAGATCGTTTACTGACCGGTGAGTGCAACAGTTAAGAACGCATTGTGATGAAATTTGATACATAATAATATGAAGATGATATGACCTTAATATTTATTTGTATCTCCTGGAAAGACTTTTAAAGCAGGCTTCACGAGCAGAAGCTGGTCATCCATAGAAAATAAATAACTTATACGTACTTTACATCTTATTGAACCTCCTACATTCGACAAAATATCACAAATTATCCATATAAAATAAATATATACATTTTTCGAATTCTAACACTTAGTCGTTAGACTATTCCCAATCGTTTTACAAGTAAACGTACCACTAGGGACCAATATATCTTAGCAGTAAGACTGACGAAGGGATTATCGAGCCACAATTAATGTTTTAGAGCTTAAACAGCAACCTTAATGAGATATCATTAGTTGTTCACAAGTTACATTGTTTAACGCTAATATTGGGTAGTTTAATTTCAACCAGAAGGCACAGTTGCGTATTATAGGAGAGAATAAATTAATGAAATCGACAAAAACTAATAATGTACAACTAGTTACGAGTAACATTTTTTTAACCCATTACTGTCCAACTACTGGATCTCTTCCCAAACGAGGACACCTTACGTCCTAGTTATTTTCTACCTTCTTTGTAAAATGTAGGTGCCAAGAGTTTAAGCTGTGTTTCTGTGAACATTTATATGGCATTGCAGTTATTACAAACTGAACTTAGATAAAGTTGGTAAGCAATTACGGTTCGACTAAGGATTTAACTTTATTTTGAAGTAATATCCACGCTTCACGTTTTTGTACATGGGTGCCATGTAACAAAGGAGGAGTCTACATTATTTAAATATCTATATATCTTATACCAGGCACGGTAGGAGGGAAAATTAAAAAAAAATATTCTAAAAATCGCTCGCTACATAAACGAACAACGTTTCGTATCAGCATGAATGTACAAAGTTAAATAAGACCATTATAACTTTCACGGTTTTTTAACTTTTTACATTCTCCGTCATGTTTGTGAAATATGTCGCGTTTTGCACAATCTTGGTTAACAACATCACAGGTTATATGAAAGAAAAAAATATAATTTTGTTGTCAGTTTCTCATCCTGTCTGATATCATTCAAGTGTCGTTCAATGCACTGGCATTTTTGCTCCCACTCTCAGAACCAAATACATTAAGATTGCTAAAAAGTAACTCAACTGATTTCTTCAAAATACTAACTAGTAAGTAGCTTTAGAACAATTTATTGGGTAATGTCGCTTAGTTTAAATGCTTTAAACTAAATCATGACAGTACTGTTTATTATTGTTGTTTCAAAATCCATTCGCTCATTTCAATGGTCTGGTAACAATCAATATACCATACTGTGCCTGTATATTTGCATACCTCGGTCAGTCATCCAAGCCCTTAGTATCAGAGTTATTAATCCTACAAGCATGCAATTGTTGGTAAACTAGTTTAACTACTCTCTCTCGTCTCAATCGCTATAGTTCTTCAGGCTTCAAACCAAGACACAAGATGTACAAAAGCTCTATTATATAACGTTTAATTCAGTAGCACACGACTGCTCTCAACCCTGAGTGTCAATCAATCAACGTCTCGCGGCTCCATTACGAGTATATTTGTGAACTAGATACACTGACGTCTGTGATTTACCACTACATTATTTAGAATCCCTTTAGATTTCAGCGACCTTGAACAGAAGACTTTATTGAAGAAATTTTAAAGATAAGGAGAAAATAATTTATTTTCCACAACAGACACAAAATAAAACTAACAGATGTATACATTTTTTTTTAACCCATTACTGTCCCACTGCAGGGCAAGGGTCTCCTCCCAAACGAGGAAGAGGGGTAAGGCCTTGAGTCAGATACTATTAAAAAAATAATAATGCGTTATTGAGTCCATTAATAAAATTGATTAATGAAGCAGTTTGTACTAAGATTAAAAAAATAGATAATTAAAATCACAATTGAAAAAGCAAAAGCGACACAGCAACGATGAGCGCTACTGAAACTACAGATAACTTTTATGCTCGTTATTGTACCATTATATGATATACCATTGTATATGGTATGTAAATGTAATTATATACATTTACATACCTTCATAATTCATAGAGTTTGCAATATTTAAAATTACAAACCAAATTATTGATTTACTAAAATTATTACTTTCATTTTGTATAACAGAAAGCTTGAAACTATTTTCATAAAATCTCATACAATATTCACTGAACCTATGAGGCGAAAAGCACTCGCGGTGTCAAACCAAAATAACGAGTAATGGCAACGGTGAAATGCAAGACATTGATAGATTGACGCACCGCCGGGACTTGACATTAGGTATCCAGTCTGTAAGAAATATCTCATCTGTACTAATATTATAAAGGTGAAGTGTTTGTTTGTTGCGAATTGAAAAATTATTTTACTATTGGATAGCCTATTTATTAAGGTAGGCTATAGGCTATATAACATCACGCTAGGAGCAGTAGCGCGATTCTGTGCAGTCGGTACTGCCGAGTATCGATATTTTGACATTTAGAATGTACTGCCAAAATCTTTTCTACGACACCCGGCAGAGAGAAAGAGAAACGGGCTAGAGAGCACCAGTAAAAATGTTTGAAAAACGGGGAAAATTAAGATCTATTCCCTATTTTGTGACGCAAGCGAAGCAGCGTGAGTCAGCTAGTAAGATATATAAAAATAATTCAGAATAACACGTTACCGTCGTATTTCTTTTTAGGGTTAAGCTATAAATCAGTGATCATAAATCTTATGATTTCGAAGAAGTTTATTTTATAATGCTTATTGTTTATGTGTCTATATTTTTGAGGGAGTATCAATGTTTAAGGCAAAAACTACTGAATAGATTTTAAATTGAGGCTTCGGTAATAATTATTATAAATAACTAGCGGACTTTTATTATCCCGTCGACCCATTTCCATTATAATTCGAATCCCATCGATCCCATACAAATCTCATCAAAATCTCTCGCACTTATAAAAATAATTAAAAAAAATCTAATTTGGTTGGTGATTCATTTTTTATTACATAATACTGTTCAATTCTTGGTGCAATGTTACAATTATTATTGGAGAAGCGGATTTCCATATGACAAAAATGTATTAAAACAATTTTATCACAAATGGCAATTAACAAAATGAATGAACTAAGAAAAAGCAAAATTTCATTTGCGCCCTTAGGTGTTAGTTTATAGTGCTTAATAGCAACCTACCTTCTGACCTCGCCTTGCAGACGAAATTCTAAGAAATCGAGTGGTCTACCAAAACTTTTACCAATAGTAATTTAATTTACCACCAAGTAAGACCTAAAAGTTAAAGAAAAACTAAATTTGGACTGCAAAAAGACACTAGAGAACTTCGAATTAAAATAGCAATGAGCAAAAGCACATTTATGCTCTCTGCCATCGGAAAATGCGTATTTTATGCATATTTATCTGAATTTTCTAATTTGAAATTGATCTCAAAATAATTAGTTACTTAAGGGAGTGTGATTGGCAGAAAAAAAAAACTTATTAGTCTCATCGGATAGTTTATAAACATTAAACAGGTTTGGGTAGATATTTCGAAAATATGTTTACATTTCAATAAGTTTATAAAAAACTAGCCTGTCTACAAACTAAATATTTATGCCTTAAACGAAAAAAAGTAATCGATCTTGATATTTAGGTACTTCATACCTTTATAATGTACAAAAATTTGTCGCAGCTTACAATTTCAATAACACATTTATTCTCATATCTTTGCTTAGCATAAAATTTATTAGATTTAGTCAAACAACAAAGACGAACAAACACAGTAAAGTAGCCCAATATTTTCTTAGAAGTCCTGTACCTGAGCGAAACTAAGTAAAAGTTGAAAACATTCCTGGAAGACTTATAGGACATTAATACGCTTCGATCTACTAAAATATGTATAAGAGTCTTGGGTTCTGATTTATTATGTACAATCTGTTTGCTATGTAATTCTGTTTTGTGTATTTTTGTTTGCACGTGGCAGGAATAGTTATTTTAAGTCTTGACTGCTATTATTAAAAGGAATATAATACGAATTGTAAACAAACTTTGTTTTGCTTGACTTTTCGGCATTCGATAAAATAAATAAATTTTAACCGATTAATGTCCCACTGCTGGGCTAGGGTCTCCTACCGAAATGAGGGAGGGGTTAGGCCTTGAGTTCACCACGCTGGCCAAAATTTAAAAAAAAATATGAAAAAAATAAATATAAGGTTTTAGATTCTATACTGTACCAAGAAGCTGAGACCCTTATATATTGATAACTAGCTGACCCGCGCAACTTCGCTTGCGTCACATAAGAGAGAATAGGTCAATTTTTTCCCCGTTTTTGTAACATTTTTACTGGTACTCTGCTCCTACTGGTCGTAGCGTGATGATATATAGCCTATAACCTTCCTCGATAAATGGACTATCTAGCACTGAAATAATTTTTCAAGTCGGACCAGTAGTTTCTGAGATTAGCGCGTTCAAACAAACAATCAAACAAACAAACTCTTCAGCTTTATAATATTAGTATAGATATTAAAGTAATACAAGTCCTTAAATCAGTTAGAATTTAGTTCAGTAATTAAATCGTGAAGATAAATAGATAAACAGAGTCTCAAACTTCAACAGGAACCACTTGTATTAATAACAAAATTCTATGTTTGTTTCTCTAAAACAAATATCTATAATGTTCCTCTTCCTTATTTTAATTAAGTCTCATTGAACAATAATTTTGATTTCGCAAACAATTTAATTATTTTAGTATCAACCTTAAGTAATGATGAGGAAAATAAAATGTTTCCTTGTTTTACATTCTATGTGGTTTATGCCAGTTCTACGACTTAAAGATAAGTGTTGGATAAGTAATCTAGTGGATAAAGTCAACTAAAATTTGTGAAACCGGTAATTAAGATCAAATAGGTTAGCAGTTATAACGGTGAAGTGACCACGTTCACTCCTGAAAGAAACGCTCAGTTAAATAGTTTGTTGTTCGATTCTTTACTAGTATCGAACCGGCTAGTTATCGAGAAATGTTGTATGAACATCTGATAAGCACCTCTAGCGGGAAAAGTAGAAACTACTTTTGAAGTACGTTTTAAATGTCAAACTCTAGTTACTCGTTAGTACCGACTGTAAAAAATCGCATTATTGAGGGAAAATTTCAAACTTTAAATAAAAGTTAATCTGTGGTGATCTCCAAAATTTGTATTCAAACATTTCTTAAATACAGAACGAGTGTATTTTTTGAATAAAAAATAACTGAATGAAAAGCCAAAGAAAGAAGCAATTTTCCTTTTCTTCAGTTAAACCGACTTATTAAAAGAATTCTGTGTAAATAAGGAAAACGTGAATTTTATTAAAAACTTTTCTTATACTGTCAATAAAAAAATGTACATTATTTCACAATATTATGCTAAGTTCCTCGAAGGTAGAGGTGAGTTACAGCCACGATTCTGAAAGATATTTAAACCAGTAAGTTGGAACAAAAGACTTGGCTGATGATTAGAAAAAAATAACGTGTGGCAGTTTTATTCTGAAACAAGATTATCATAAACAAGATGAATAAGATTATTGTATACTTTAATGTATGTACTTTAGCTTACATGATTTTTTCTTTAGAACTTGACTATTTTCTATCGTAAAATGCGTACGACACCGTTATAAAGGCTCATACTGAAATTACTGAAATACTTTACTTAAATTATAGATATACCTACCTTATTAGTACAATACTGATTAAGATATATATCATTATTATTCTAAAAACAAAATTGTACATTTTGTTAAATCACAACCGATAATTAAAATGAAAATTGAAAATAAGGTCTTTGTAAACCGTTTTAAAATTGAAATTTTAATATTATTTCAGAATTAATAAACATAATTTTATGAAATCACATAAATTTACGAAATATATTTGAACAATTGTTTTTCCTCGACAAGGGTTATTATTAATAGGAATATTTATTCAGGATCACAATGTTTTCATATTTGCGGTAATCGGAATATCATAATAATTTTGATTTAAACCGACCGGATAATTAGGCGGAAATTGGTTTATCAAAACAACAGTCCTTTCGTTGAACCCAAACATAACCTTATTTAAAGTATTTTGATATAGAATCGACGGTGTTATTTTTCAGCAAAGTGTATGAAATGAAATCATGAAAATTGTAAAATCTGAAATAATGTTAAGTTTATTTATTTTCGGCTTCTCTCGTGTTAAGCAAAACTGGATGGATGTGTTTAAGATCATATTATTATGTATACATTATTATAATCACGCATTTTACTCATAGAGGTAGACGGGGCCTAAATAACGCCACATAATCCTTACATACTTCCCTTGCCTCATTCGCATACATTTATGTCATCTTGTTATACAGGACCGCCGGTTACTATTTTACTCAGCTCGTCTTTTCAACAATTTAGTCAGAAAAATAATCCATAATATAGATTTGTACTGTGGAAATATTACATTTTTATTTTTTATCCAAAAGTACATTGTTCTAATCTTAGAAGCGAGACTTTAATTTTCAAGGTTATCTAAAATACTTCAGCCCACTTGAGGCTTGTGTCTAAATATAGTACAGATAATTTTGCCAGTCAATAGATTGAAAAGCGCGAAGACATGAATAGCTCTTTCTAAAACAAGGCAAGAGTGGTTTCGGTTCCCCAATTAATTATTATAAGGCTGCTTCCGAAATAGACGCGCGGTTACAATAATGACTAATGATAAATTTAAAAATTACTTTGTTAATTGTGTTTAAGGTAAAGATAGCTAATATTGGGGGGAAAATTTAATATTGGTTAGAATAATTTGTATATTTTTTTATTAGGAACTGTCAAAATAAATTTCTAGTTCTAAAATTATCACAAAAACGATTTTAAAGGATTATTCTTCAAATAAGTTATTCCGAAGTATGAAGAAAAAGAAAAAATCCACCGTCTTTCTTGTAACGAAGTATTGGTGCTGTTATAAAACTCAATACACACATTAACATCGCTTAAATCGTTGATTCTTAAAGCCGCTCGACCGCGCGTCTAGTCTGCAGCCAGCCTTAAGACTTCATTATATCAAGTGGTTGCGATTAAAATCAGTTAAGTTTCTCATTCGAATTAATCGAGTGTTCGTTACATTCAAATTTATTTCTTTGTTTTACAAACAGAAAAAGGAATGCTTTCTTCAATATTCCTGAGGATTTAAACGCTTAACCTGGTAACAAATTGTTTTTTACAATAATGAAATGTTGTTGCAATCAGTAGTTCGTAGAATTGTTCAAATGGGTATTCAGAAGGAAAACGTCGTCCCACTTTTTATGAAGAAAAAATGATCAGTGACGACCGCATTTTATAAAAACTGTTAACCCCCGATTTCTGAGGTACATTTAGCGGTAGTTTATCTATTCAATAGTGGGTAAACTCATATAAAAAACGCTATTGAATAGATAAACTACCGCTTAATGTACTCAGAAACCGAGCATACGGGAAGTAATCACGTATTATAAATGTCTAACACTTGCTGGTCGGTAGTAACGACTCCAGAAAATTCTTTCACTGTGCCTGAGACTATTCACAGTAGACTTGTATTAAATAATATTATTTTTATTGGTGAAAAACATTGCTGTAGAATGGTAAAATATTTTTAAATTATTACACATAATTAACTAAACATGTCGTTGTCTATAACACTTTGATCTTTTAACATAAATGTATAAAAATTACTTTCTTTTAAAAACTATTTTTTCCCCGTAAATTATCAGATACGAAAATAGATAACGCTTAATTAAGTATTTTCACAAAGTATCTAATAATAATGCTAACAGTATTCTCGTCTTAAACCTAAAAAAGGCAAATTTTCCTTTGATCTAAATTAAGAGTCGTAATTAATTTACATTGTACCTACATTTGTATATATAAAACAATATTTACCTTTCTTTTACAAACATTTAAAATTAATTCGGGAAAATTACTACACAAGTAAAGATATGAAGGAAAAAGCTAAACAATAATGAATTAAAAAGACGGATGTTTGCGTACAATATTATTAAAGTGAGATTACAAATTATCTTCAATGTGTTTATAAGTCCGTAAGGTCGTTTCTACATTTCGGAGAATACCTAAAGCCTTTTACAAATAGGTATTCCCTTATAGTTGTCAACTAGTCGGCATTGACTATGAAGACCATAAAGCTTTTGGAGGTCGCCTTGATACTACCATTACGTCGGGAGATAGTGGCTTTGATTCCCACACGGAAAAAATATTTGTACTATCCACAAACAGTTGTTTCGTGTTTGGTTGTATTAAGTGTCCGTTGTTTGTATGTTTGTAAAAGTCCATGCGACCTAAGAACAACACTTAGTGACGAAGTTGCCTATTTCAAAC
The DNA here is from genome assembly GCF_050436995.1 of Anticarsia gemmatalis. Classification (NCBI taxonomy): domain Eukaryota; kingdom Metazoa; phylum Arthropoda; class Insecta; order Lepidoptera; family Erebidae; genus Anticarsia; species Anticarsia gemmatalis. The sequence goes on along the minus strand of NC_134756.1, from coordinate 3,257,646 downwards.
ACAAGAACACAATAAAATTGGACATCGCCTCGTATAGAAACTATAAAAATGATGCATTATAAAAACTACAATTAGCTAAAGAACTTATGCAGTAAGCTGTCTAGGGACGGCTTAAGATAGAAATCTGTAACATTCGATAGAATATTGAAATGGCCGTACCCTTTTGCAGTTTGCAGTTACAAAATCCTACTATTACTATTCCAATTTCAGGACCAAAACAAGGTTTGCTATTTACCAAGCACGTTTGCAAAGCTGTTCCGATCCTTTGTGGCTGCCAGTAGTTTGAACAAGGCATTTATGGCTGGCATTTACTTAGAACTGTTGTCTGAAAATGTAACTCAATGGGAATAAATGAGCACCTCTCTACAACAACTGGGAATAGAGGAGTGCTTTTAGAATTAGCACTGATATAGCCTTGTTGACCTGATGGGTAAATATTGGTGAACCGCATCAAAGGTACTTGGCTCGTGGGAGATTCGAATTAGATACTTATTTTAGGATCAAGACCGATGTAAGTCGGTTAAAAGGTTAGGTAACAAATAACTTATTTATACTTAAAAATAACGATACCTTATTTGAAATTAGGTATCGTTATCTTTATGTTTTCAGCGCGTTAATTACCCGTTTAGCAATTAAGTACTATGGATATATAGTTAAAAAATATATACTTTATACTTTTTAACGATATATTCATACAAAAATTATATACAACTCGAATGTAAAACGTAAAGCTAAAAAGTAAGAATACCGATTGCAATTTACCAACACAGCTAAAAAACTTAACCGATTTAGTTCTTTAGACGGGTAGTAAATTATGCACCTGAAGAAAGTTTTAAAAATGACTGATACATGAATTTGAATTTTAATCATGCCAAAAACATGTTAGCTTAACATAGGTACTAAATTAAATAGCACGATAACTTTTATAAAACCTAGACGGTGACATTTTCGCTTTCATATTTCACTAGCAAACTTTCAGATCTCAAAAAAGTGTTGGCAAGCCTACCCGATGTCTGCTAAGTTTAGTGCTGATGTCTGCAAACTAGGTACTATCTCAGAAAACCCTAAAAAAGTTTGTCCTAAGAAAAGTATTTGCATCAAGAAAACTTTTAGATTCTAAAACAGATTTAGAGTAATCGCAAACATAAACTTAGAGAAAGATAATACTATAACGCAAATAGCTTTAAATGCGATTGAACATTAAAAAAAATTTTACCCATCACTGTCCCATTGCTGAGCAAGGGTCTCCTCCCAAACGAAGAGGTTACGGAACCTTATTTTGTTCAACTGACATTTAGACCGAATTCCATCGGTCATGGTAAATACTTACCCTCTTATTCATAAACACACTATAAACCGATTTTAGTTAAAAACTACTACAATATGTTTTCTCTTTTTCATTTCGCTCAGGAGTGAAAGAAACGAAACACTTAATAAGTCTTTCATAACTTCATATATTTTTATGAATAAGAGGGTAAGTATTTTCAATATAGTAAATACTAAAATAAATACAAACTTCAATAGCTTTTAAGACCCCTCGCGTTTTCATATTATGTGTACAAGTCGCGAGATTTTAAAATCATTTAAATTGTTAACTTTGTTTAGATCAATAAACATAAAAAAACTAAAAAAAAAATTGTTTTAAAAAATATGTTTTAGTGTCTTTTAATTGCTTTAACTTCATTAAAATGTAAATATCTTTGTTTATAAAAGGGAATATTTATTTTTAGCTCTCATTGTACATTTTATATCCACTGTGTTTCAGTGGATTAAGATTAAAAGAGGGAAGAAACGGACAAAGTAAGTATTGTAAATAATTTATTGCTTTATTTTCTTTACAAACAGCTCTTACATGTATTACGCTACATCTCTGTTTCTTTGTAAAACAACGACTTGTGTAGATGGGTCACAAGTAAAAAGCGTAGGATTCATCTTAGTTTACAAAAACTATACTCTTGGCACGCTGTAGTGTCAAATTACTGTAAACTTCCAAAAGTTAAATATTTTGTTCATGTTCACAATCATATTGTAATCTATACTAATATTATAAAGCTGAAAAGTTTGTTTGTTTGTTTGAACGCGCTAATCTCACGAACTACTGGTATGAATTGAAAATTATTTTTGTGTTGAATAGACCTTTTATCGAGGAAGGCTTTAGGCTGAATAATATCACGCTACAATCATCATTAGGAGCGGAGTAGCAACGAAGAGTTACAAAAACGGAGAAAATTATAATTCTCTCTTAAGTGACGCGAGCGAAGTTGGGCAGGTCAGCTAGTGTTTTATAAAATTCAAAATGTAAATTCCAATTCATTTAGACACCTACAATGCTACTGCTAAGAACAGTCTCCTATCATACTTATATTATATCTAATTGTGAAAGTTTCGAACGATGTTTTTTACTTATTTATGCCAAAACTACAAAACAGATTTTGATAAAATTAGAACACTGATAGTTTATAGATGCGATTTGCATGTCGAATACTATAAGAAATATTAAGAACTAGCTGACCCGCGCAACTTCGCTTGCGTCACCTAAGAGAATGGGTCAAAATTTTCCCCGTTTTTGTAACATTTTTCGTTGCTACTCCGCTCCTAATGACCGTAGCGTGATGTTATATAGCCTTATAGCCTTCCTCGATAAATGGGCTATCTAACACTGAAAGGACCGGTAGTTCTTGAGATTAGCGCGTTCAAACAAACAAACAAACAAACAAACAATCAAACAATCAAACAATCAAACAGTCAAACAATCAAACAATCAAACAATCAAACAATCAAACAAACAAACAAACTCTTCAGCTTTATTATATTATCTATACTAATATAATAAAGCTGAAGAGTTTGTACTATAAGAAATATTAAGAATACTACACTATAAGAAATATTAAGAATTTTATCTGACTTTAACAGCCACGGGATGAAGCTATGCAATTAGTATTATGTATAAATTAACACAGTAAGGTAAATAATAGACAGTTGACAGACCTTACATTCTCAACCTCATATTAGACATTCCTTTATAAACTCTTACCCTTGAACTTAACCCTGACCCTATTTACAACACACTGTATATGTGAGAAGGATTATTATGTCCAAACGCACAAATACAGGATGGAGTAGTATAATATGTTATCCTATTTGCTTTAAGTCTCGTGTTTGGTAAGCAATTTACCATGTTTTTTTCTTATCCAAAAATAAATCGATTGATTTGAGAAACGTAAAAAAATGTAATACCTTTACTAAGTCATTATTATAAATTATCTATTTGCAAATAGCAATAAATATTTTCATAAATATCTGTAACACAATCTTCTTTTCCTATCGACAACTGCCAGCTATCGAGAATTTTTGTATGAAAATCTGATCAACCTCTAGCGGGCGCCGTGGGAACTATTTTTTTAATACATTTCAAATGACGAACTCCGGAAACTCGACGCTTCCCACAGTAGAAAATCGCGCTACTGTTTTATTTCCTTAAAAAAGTATTACAATAATTGTTTTTCAACTACTAAAAGAAAAATAAACTATAAAAGTAAATAGAGACAATTTTCGCAATAATTGATTCGTAGTTTTGATGCCAACGCGATTATTTCGCAATCGATCTAACGATAAACATCCCCATTCATGAGTGATACTTAGTTTATTTTATTACCATATTTAGGGAACATTTTCTATACAAAATATGTAGTATTTGGGTCAACTATTCAACGTCTATTTAAGAGCAAATGTTACTTTTTCTGTTTATTTGTTTGTTTGCTTCCGCTAAGCAAAGATAGTGGACTAATTTGGACTGGTTCCAATATAAGTCTTGAAAGACTAGAATTACTCTATCGTGAAAGGCTGGAGATACTGAAATTGCGGGGCGTTTGAGAGACTTTTCTGGATAATACCTGATGGGCACACACCCAAGTGTCTAATACATCCTACTAATATTATAAATGCGAAAGTTTGTGAGAATGTATGTATGTGTGGACAGTTGTTACTCTTTCACGCAAATACTTCTGAATCGTTTTCGTAGGAATTATAAATTTAATTGAGTGAAAAGTAAATAAAATATTTTTTTAATCTTAAGTTTTCAAGTTCAGATCGTAATTATTATGTTGCTCCTAATACATTCTTGAAATATTTTTTACTAAATATTCAGTGTTTTTATATTCTACATCATTTTGTGCTTTGTTCAACAAAATTTTATATGTAATTGATTTTTAAATAAGTACAAAAAAACTCGTTCACTCAAATTTTAGACTGTAAAATTTTCCTCCAGACTGAAAACCCAGTCCATACAATTAGATTTTCTAAGAACTAGAATAATGGATATTTGTAGTATTAACAACTCTTTATCATAAAGAAAAGAAATATTTCTAATGTAAAACACATTATAAAACAATATTTTAAATAAATTAGACTAAAAACTTGGATTGGATGTAAATTCTGTAAATAAAAAATCTGTTTCTTTTTCTATTATCTTTTTATTTCTTTGTTAAATAAGACACGGACGTTTGTCCATCCAAATCTAAAAGAACCAAACTTTCTTATTTATAGCATTGTTTATTTATTTATTTTATTTTTTTAAAAACAACTCCCGCACTAAGAATTTCTCTTGTGTTGCGGGGACTTTTACAAACATACAAACAACGGACACAAAGCACAACCAGACCCGAAGCAATTATTTGTGCGATCCACAAATAATTGCTTAGTGTGGGAATCGAACCCACGACCTCCCGTTGCAGTGGTATCGGCGTGGCGACCTAAATAGATTAATAATTAAAGTTGCAAATCTGCGATATTTAAATAGGAAATTCGTAAGTATGCGATTGTGGTGACAATTATGTGTTTATCATAGAATTAAAAAACTATTTTAAATTTAGAAAACTAATTATAATTAGGAAAATATACAGGGGGTAGTGGGGTTGTCGTAGTTATAAGCATAATTTTGTAAATCTGGATCTGATAATAAATGTTTTTTATTTATTTTTTAATTTTAATTAATTTTAATTAATAGTAGGAAACTTCAAGTAAACCATCTCCATTTTATTTCGAAAATAATGGTGTAAATAATCGTCACTTAGTAACAATCGTCAGTTAGTATTGCTACGAACCAAATACAACCCCATATAAGAAGGGGTATGCTTGTTATATAATAATAAGTTTATCTTATCCCATGATGGGTTTTCGATGGCGTGTTGCTGGGGGTATATTGCTTTATCTCAATAACTATAATACATATAAGATTCCTACCCCATTCGAAAGACTTATGTATATCAATGTTTTGAAATACATATTTCCAGTTCTCGTAAAGTATTTTTAGTAAAATCAAACTTAAAAATATTTTTTCAAATTGAAACTTAGAAGTAAATGGCTTTGGCGACCTTTTTCTTTTAAATAATCAAAACCTAATCATCTTTATTTTATTTTATTTTATAAGGGCTTTGAACTCCAGCTTAAGTCAGATTCAAAAGATCAAAACAATATGATTTTATCATCATTTTAGATTTAAAATAAATTTTTATTTTAAATTATTTTATAATTATTCTATTATTTTCCTCGTTCGAAGTGAATCGAGAATCGTTTGGCAGAAGCTTTTAGGGAAGTCGATTTAATTTGCAGACCCATGCCAATTATCCTCTTTTCATTGAGTCTACTAATTTATTGAATCTGTACCGGACTGGAATTCCAAATGAAAGAGATAACGTTCCCCAATTAATCACCATTTGGACATTTAGAAGTTTTAAATTTTACAATTTCCGTAGAAAACGTTCAAACGTTTTTATAATAGATATTTTCATACATAATTATAATTAATTATACAAAATCTTATTGTTCCCCCGAAAATGAACTGTTTTTAACACATGACTATCCCACTGCTAGGCAAGAGTCTCCTCCGAAACGACGGAGGGGTTAGGCCTTGGCCAGCCAGCCTTTGGCCAGCGTAGTGCTGAGTCCACTACGCTGGCCAAGGGCTGGCTGGCGACTTTTCGTGGACGACATTTTAGGCATGCAAGGTATATTTAAATATTGTTTTTATAATATGCGTGCAACAAAATCATAGTAATTGCGACTGTTCAACATTATTTTAAAGAGGTGGATAAAAAGCATAATATACAGGGTGTAAATGACAGCTAACCGAAAACTTTACTGGTAAGTTTGTGACACTGTATGCGCGAAATTTACTCCAACGATATTTCTCGGAAATGATTGGTTCCCGAGTTAGTCATTTTTGAACGTTCAATGTATAGTGAACAACGCGATGTATCTCCGCGCATGCCTACGAGACTTCTGGCGGCGGCGGCGCGCTGAGCGACGACATGTCGCGACGCGTCGTAGGTACGTACGCGTACCACCACGTCTATGCGCTCACTAGTATGCAACCCTATCATTAGATAACAATCTTATGTATCGTTTATGGTATCGTAAGTAGGCCCGTATGTTACAATAGCTCATAATAAAATTGTAAGTAGGTAGGTACCTACTTGGCTTACGTGAAATCAAACAATAATAGCAAAATGTAACCAATAATAAGAAAGTGCTAAAACAAATTGTTATCAATGTCTATAAACACGCAAATACCTGGTGTATGGCGAGAGTTTGAGTACCTTTGGATCCGGACGTACAGGTGCAGAGCACGCCGTGCACTTCCACGTGCTTCACCATACATAACACATCAACATTTCTTCCTATTTACGAACACAACTGCACTTCGAAAACAATAACAACAAAAATAATAACAATAAAAACACTAACAACTCAAAACCGAAACAATAACAAGTAATAATAAACAACAGTTCACACACGATACGACGAATAGGACATAACGAACGACACCGATGAAGAGCTTCCGTCTTCCGCGAGCGAATTGCTCGAACTATCAATCAAAGAGAGCCGCCGGCGCGGGCGCCTCTCCGCTCACTCGCGCCGCCCCTCGCCCGCGCCACCCGCTCCCTCCGCGCCGTCCGCGCGCGCGCCGCCGATTTGGTGACGAGCGACGAGTTAGGATCCCAGCGAGAGATTAGATTCAATAAAATATTGATGTGGCATTACTATTTTTACTTGTCACAGTTGTTACTGGTTGCATTGTAGTTTTATTCAAATACCAAATAACATTACAAACATTATTGATGTAAGTTTAAAATACTTTGATATTTATAACATAAAATCAGCTTAAAGTAAATAAAATAAACACGAAACGTTTATTTAATTAAACCATAAAAAATGTAGGTACATAACAATAATAACAATCAATATCCATTAATATTCTTATCAGAGAAACTAACTTATCATAATTCATAATCCCCGGAGAATTACTTAGCATCCATTTTGTCGCATCCCATCTATGTAACATCCACGCGCGGTCGCGGCGTCACGCGTCACTACGGCCATCTTCTTTTCGAGTCGCACCGCGCTTGTATGAAGTATGAATGAGCGTGTAAATATCGAATAGAATTTTGCAAGAACAAATGGAACAAAGCGACAATACATGTTAAATTGTTTATTAGAGATTTTTATTGCGCTAAAGAATATCAATAGGATTTTTTGTCGTTCTGTATGTATTTGTACGTGTAATAATAAGATATCACACATTTTAAATCTTATGAATTTACCTTTTATCGGGAGCGGGATAATTATGTAATTTTCATTTTTAACATAGAACAAATACTAAGTAACGCTGCATACTAGTGAGTGTGAGGCTGACAGCTGTGTGCGTAATCGTGTGTCTGTGTGGCGCGCGTAGGTACGCGGCGTGACGTCGACCGTCGCGGCCGGCCGCCGCCGGCGCGGTGTCGTTGGCCGCGCACAGCTGATAGCGAATTTATACGTTGTTTTAATCCATTGCTGTTTTTTGTGAAAAACAGTAATATGACGGATTTTTTTTCATATTCATGTTGCATTGTGTAGTATTAACGAAATAATACCAAAAAAAATTAAAAAAAACGCATAAAAAATCGGAAAAATCAAGAAAAAACCGATGAAAATTTTCAACGCCATAAGCACTAGAATCGTGTCTAAAGTAATTTTTTTTCGTTTTCGGTAGGCTGTCATTTACACCCTGTATAAGAGCTTATCCACACTTACCGTCCTATCACCCCAATATTTTTTATCAAAATGTCAAGGACTTCTCGAAAGAGCGAAATTAATAATTTATTCGTATTATTAATTTAACCTTTGAATAGAAGAATTCACATAGAAGCTTCTAGATTTTGTCGCTTGTAGACTTTATTTCATTTACTTCCCACACTACCTACCTTTATCCAATACCTTCGTTCTACAAATCGGTCTAATTCAAACGTAATTCGAACAATCTAGAAACAATAAACTTGTTTGTGAAAGGCCGCTCTTAAAAGGTTGCGGGTTCGATCCTCGTACGAAGCTAATATTTGTATACCCTAGAGTTATTTACTCTTAGTCTGGGCTTATGTAAGGGCAACAAAGAAATAGTTAGATATATAATAGAGCCTTCAAAGGCGTTACCTTGTTGCGTAGAAATTCTTGGTATTGTACAGTCAAGAACGTAATTAGGTACGTGTAATTGAAACGTGTCTGTGAACATCAAAATAAGGTACATTATATTCTAAAACTTATGATAAAAGCAATAGTTAGTGTGTTGCTTTCGTTACATAATTACGAAGACACACACAATTTTTCATAGTGAATGAATAGGAACTCCTCAACAACTTCGATTTTTGTAACCGCTTTTTTGCTATTTGCAAAATCTTGGTCATCCTTTAGCAAAAATCATCTTCTTAAAAAAAGACAACTCCCGCAAGAATTGCTCTTGTGTCACGTGGACTTTTACAAACATACAAACAACGGACACAAAGTACAACCAGACCTGAAACTAGCTATACACTCTATAATATGAGTTCTATGATTATTTCTCTAAATTGAATGCTAGAACTACCCTCAGAGGAGATTATAGTTCTTACATTGTACTTTGAGTAGATATTTAGTTGATAACGTTTTGTAAATAACAAACATCAAAAGTACACTTTTTATCCCATAGCTCCAACCGAAAATAGAATAAGAAACCACTTTATTAAAACGAAACATTTCCTTATAAAACAAGTATTAAGTACAAGCTTATGTAAACATAATTGTGAATTAATATCACACCAAATTAAACACGCAATTATAGCACTTATGACTCACATAATAGGTGCTTTGATTGCTTCAGCGTAGGAGATTTACGTTCAAAGTTAAAGCTTAGTAAGTCGTTTATTAAGAGATGGCCTTAAGTCATTGCGCGTATGAATGGTTTGTGAGCAAATAGTGGCTTTCACTATTTAAATGTGGGACTTAATGAATGAAGGAGTGCTTGAGAAATCTCACGTAAAAGTTTGATGTTTGACTGTATTTCTTGAAATAGTTTAACGGTTAATTCAAGAATCGTAGTTTCAATTGAAATGATTAATTAACTGTCTCGAATATATTAAGATCATCCATTCATTATCGAGTCCAACCACAGCACCTTAATGGGGATTAAGGAATTTACATTCCAACCAGAAATATTCAAGGATTCTCTCAGGCATGCTAGTTATCTTAAGATGTTGTCCCTCACCGTTACAATTCAACACACAAGTAACAATTATTTAATTCCTTTTGTAAACATAAGAGCGATAAAATCATTCAATAATTTATGTTACCCGTAGATCACGAGAGAACTAGATAAGCCTTAGTCGTCCGAAGTAATTTTACTTCAATAGATAGACCGCGAGACTCCCGATAATAGTTTTCCAATTTAGTTCTCAAGTACGAAAAAATCTTCTAAAGCCCAATGAGATCTAAGTGGAATTGAAAGATTTCAAATTACAATCTGAAGGAACCCGAAAATAGATCTTGTGTTAGAATTGATGAATTTGCTGCCGCCACGCCAAGCGGCGTGACATTTTTGATCTTAGTATTAATTAGAAGGCCTGTTCTTGAAAATGATTATGGATAAACTTACTTTGGTATTTAAAATTTACTTAAAGTAGTTAAAAACTGTTAGATTATTTTGAATGACTTCGAAATTTTGGCAGTTTTAAAAAAATCTCATATGAGCAAGCGACGTACTTTGGTTTGGGTGGTTGTAGAGTATAATTGAAGACTTATATGCCCACTGTTAATCTAACTTTTTACACAATCCAGCACAGACTAACATGTCAAAATGAGATCTTAAAGGGTGGTGATAATCCACATCATGTACAAACTCATTTAATTCGAATCCCAACAGGGACAAATCTTTGTGTGATGAGCACGAGTATTTGTTCTGAGCCTGGATGTCAATTTATCTATATAAGTATATATTTAGAAGTATATAAGTATGTTTATCAGTTATTTGGTTACCATAGTACAAGCTCTGCTTAAATTGGAATCAAATGACCGTGTGTGAGTTGTCCAATAATATTTATTTATTTATTTTATTTATTTTATCTACTGAGAATAGATAAAATGTAATAGAGAAAAACATATGTATTTTTGTTATATACAGGCATTATCTCATAACAAGACAACATCGTTTACTTCCGCATAACATAAAAGAGAAAAAAATAATATAATATCCCCATTTTGTGATAAATAAAGTGAGTACAACATTATAATTGCTGAAGTTCGGCATGTAGGAAGAAGGTATCGTATTTTTACAAGTCGTGAGGCAAAAGTTTATTCTGTTCCTTTTAATAAGTTTGTGGAAGGAAAAGTTTTGCAAAGAAAAAGTGTTCGTGAAAACAATCCGTAAGGAAAACCAACAAAGCGATTATTCATAGAAATGTTGCGAAAAGTTTTTTATTGAAATCAATTCTTAAGTTAGAACATTGTTATTATGTTTGAAAACATGTTTTCTGTGGGTTGTATGAGGATTTGAATACACAGATATTTACTTTAAGAGTTATTTTATCGTGCGTTAAATAAATTTGATGTTTTAATATATTCTTCCTGTAGTATAAATTAAAAGGACATAAATATCCGTTTTAAATTATAATAATATGATGATGAATTAATAATCAGTTGTAAGTGAAGCATTGTATTATAATGCAAGAAACATGCATCTTTCTTTCTTATAATAATATACAATAATCGCTTTAAAATCAACTATCGAGTTATAATCTAGTCTATTTACAGAAAATTGTTCAACTTATCTTGAAATATATGTTTTTATCATACTATTTACAAACATGAAACGTTCAACACGAAGGCTATACGAGGTTATCAAAATCTCATAATCGCGATACAAGAATCTATGCTCATATAAAATAGATTCACGGTGTAACCTTTTGATGCAGGTATGCGAGAGAATGGGTTTCGTACCTCTATCATGAGCGATTCGACCAAGATTGGCATCTTGATGATTTCCCATGGGCACCATGTGGGCATTAACTCATTTTGATATCTTTTATATAAAAATAGCTCAATACAAATAGTATCTTAAAAGTGTTATATTGTTGGGAACTACTGAACTACTAACGCAATCTAAGTAAGCTTCCAAGCTGGTTATACCAGCCGCGATTTAGTATTAAACGTTTTGAAAACCTGATATTAAAATATCAGGTAAATCCAAATATTGAAAATCAAAGATCTCCAAGCGTTGCAAATAAACAACTTACTAACTAAAAGAAATAAAAAGGGTGTCAATAACATTTTATGAGCCATATTAAAGATGTTTGTGCAACTAAAACAACTTTGACAAGACAATGACCGCCAACTCGACTTAAAGTCACCTATAAAACCTTTTATATCTTGTTTCAGGTATAACCTCAATCACAACCCTCACAGTGATATCCTTCGAGCGTTACATGATGGTGACGAGGCCACTCAACTCCAGGCACTTAAGTCCGAAGGGCGCGGTCATGTCGGTCATATTCATCTGGACTTACTCGCTAGGACTTACCACACCGCCGCTCATGGGCTGGGGGCAGTATGTTAACGAGGCTGCTAATATCAGGTAATTATGCTACTGTAGTTTTTAAACTTCTTCTTGTCGTATGGTTAGTGGTCAACCTAGTGTCAAAGTTGTTCAAGCCGACTGAAGGCCTTTGACGTGGCTTAACGACTGTTATCTTAATTGACAACAACCGGGACCGACTTTTACGACCCTCCGAAGCACGGAGACACCCATCTATGGAATGACCGCGCCAAGGTTTGCTTAACCCACAGATCGTTTACCGACCGGTGAGCGCAACTGGCTACGGGTTGTTATTAGAAACGCAAGAAGGGGACGCCCTAAAAACCATATCGGTGATGTGCTTCAAAATGTCCGGTGCGTTGTACTCGTACCTGAAATTGAACTATATACTTAGGTCACTACTTATATTTTGAGCCTTGACGAATCTGATTGTTTTAGACCTCATTTGGTGTTTTCATCGTAAAGTTTGACCTTTTTGATTATTACATTCTGAAGAAAGTTTTGAAATCTGCAATGAAAATATTTTCAATATCGTCGATTGAAAATTGTAAGTGTGCGGGAAAATGGCATTAGGATGTTAACATTCTCGTGCAAATATTTTTTACGATTTTCGACGTGACTTATAGAAACAGTCATGCCTATATCGACTTATTTATTATTTTGGTGATAAAGTCTGATCCTTTGAAAATTTAAAACGCCAATAAATGGAATTCTATCATGATTATTTTTCCCTCACCAATAAAATTCCTGAAGGTCGTCCAAGGTCACCAGTTGTGTCCCGAAAAATCGATGCTGTGCGAAAATTAATTATGCATTTTCGTTTCCTGACACATCAATAGATCGATACAATCCTAAACATTATTTCCACTCTTAGATATAAAATATTTGGAGAGAACATTTTCGTTTAGATATTTTTTTCTAAATGAGCTAATTTTTTTTCTACAACAATTCGCAAAGGTACTCGCGCCGATTAGTGCGAACAAATGCTTGAAAATTCGATCGTTTTGCTTCAAAATACATGTATCAAATTGTGACAGACCACAGATTTAGGATCTATGTGCATGAGCCGAAAAATAAATAAGTCAGTCGACTTTATGGATGCTTTAAGATGAACCAAATCCAGAAAAAGTTATTCGCGCTCGAAGCACTTCGAAACAAATAGTCCCTTGATTTTTATAAAAACTTTGTCACGGCCCAAAGTGTCTTTAGAAAAATGCAGAATGGTTAATTCTTATTGATTTACAGTCAAAAGTTTACCGAAAGACTGGTTTAAAATATGGAAAAACCACACAATCCTACAGGTCGAGTTCCATAATGACAATGCCCGCCCTAACACATTCTGTTAAACAACCGGCTGCTATGTGCACGAAAATAATCAAATTAATTAGTTTCTCACCAAACACTACAGTTTGACATCAAATGACTTTATTTAGTTCCAAAACGTCAAGAATAAATAGCATTAACTTTGATTTCTCATCCGCACAAGAAACAGGTTATGCTTTTAAACACCCTGTTTTTGAGGGGTCTTCGGGAAAGAAAAAAAAATATTAAAAAAATATTTCGATCGATTAAAAATCTATCTAGATCATGCATAAGAATACCCGAGAACACGATAAAGTAGTTTTCACTCACATATTTACCGTTTTTCATAGTTAGGCTCAAAATATAAGTAGTGGCCCACGTATAACAGAGATCATAGCAATTGACTTTGTTGATTATTTATTTATTTCATTCGGACAACTACTTAATTGTTATTTTTTTTATAGCAATGTTATGAAATAATGTATGCTTAAATGAAGATTAGTGTCATCACATTCTCCTATAACTAGAAAAATAACAAATTATTGTAAGAAAAATAAGCCCTGACTTCTAAATACGTTTTCCTTTGCTCTTGAAAGGCCCTAAATAACAAACATTATAAATAGCTTCTAGAAAACTTTAAATGTCAGACAATCGTGCAGGTTTGAACTTTCAGTCCAACATAATACTCAAATTATATACACTTGTAGGCTTTCAATCTAACAAAAATAAAAAATAAAACTTTGCCAATGTCAGCCGTTTCACTTATAAAACTTAATTCACTAGAACCTTCCTTACTTACTCATCTTCGGAATAAACTCAGAGACTAGAACATAAAAGTGAATGGCTAATGTAAAAAGAAAAAAAGGGACCTAACTGAAAGAGAAAAGAAAAAATATCACCTTTTTAGTCCAGCGTTTCAGTTTTCATGAAAAGGTTATCAAAAGGACACTCGTGAAGACCGAATTAATCCTTATTTTATAGGAGCACGTAAGACAACATTCTTTTTGGTGGAAAATTGTTTTTTATTTTCTTTTCCCTTTTGTAAGAGAAGAGTTAAAAGCTCCCATGACTGTTGTTATAAAGATAACACAATAACACAAATATTTGAAGGTATCTCGCTGCTTGTTTTGAATGAAGTTAAGATGCAGAGAGATGTTTGATAACAGCTAGAGTTCATTTAAACAATTGTGTTGGGTTATTGCATAAGATTTATGATCAAACAAATAACCAATACTAATTCCATCTTGTAGCGAGATTTTCACAATCGATACTACTAACTTAGTATCGACATTTTGACTCTTAAAATGCACTGCGAAATAGATCTCCCAGCACTTGCTAGAGCCGCGATTTCGTTTATATTTTAGGCGATAGTGCAGTAGAGAATCGCGCTACTGGTTTTTATTTTGATCATTTCCTATGAGTTATCGAAAACAAGGTGTGATTTAATGTACAGTTAGCTGTAAAGTCGAACAACTCTTCCAACTCAACATTCTAAAGCATGTTATAGAACCAGAAAAACGATTCGAATTAATTATAATTGTTAATAGTGACCAATTTTAGCTTCATTCAAACTCATTTAAAGCTCAAATTAGAAAAGTTTTTAATATATTAAGTTGTTCAACGACTTTTGTAGTAGACCTGTACAGGTATCAAAAATTCAAAGATCCATTACGTTAATAATCTAAATATAGATTTAACTATAGTTAGACCACGAAAATGAAAACCTCTGAGAAATTTCCATAATTGCTTAATTATACTATCAAAGTTGTTTGCTAGAAATCATTCTAATAAAGCTCTGTAAGAATCTCCTAAAGGTAATAATTATAGCGGTATCATAAATTATAGAAATACGTAAATAACTACGGTAATATTCAAGGACTTTGAAGGTCACGTGACGTTGGAGGTTTCGCTGTATACAGGGTGGAACCAATTAATGTGGCGATCAAATATTGAAGTATTTTAATATAGTAAATATTGAACTATATTTGTATTCGTTTAATGTGTTACCTTTGATTTTAAATTTTAATGGTAAAGGCAATTTACAGTCTAGTTGTTTGTGTTATTATTATATAATTATTATATTATTATATCCAATTATTTATCACAACATATAAATTAATTTACTTCTTCATTAATTCTATATAAGCACATAATTTTTGTAATTTGTTAGTTTTGTAGTTTGGTATCTATACTAATATTATAAAGCTGAAGAGTTTGTTTGTTTGTTTGAACGCGCTAATCTCAGGAACTACTGGTCCGATTTGAAAAATTCTTTCAGTGTTAGATAGCCCATTTATCGAGGAAGGCTATAGGCTATATATCATCACGCTACGACCGATAGGAGCAGAGCAGCAGTAAAAAATGTTACAATAACGGGGAAAAATTTGACCCATTCTCTCCTATGTGACGCAAGCGAAGTTGCGCGGGTCAGCTAGTAAATTAAATATTTATCTACGAGTGTTAGATTTTAAGAGAAAGCAAAGTTGATGAAGTAAATGTTTCCACGTAACAATACTAATACTATATACCTAAGTCAGAAATACTTAACATCTTACAGTGGCATATTTGATTAACTTCTGCAAGTCTCTTTAGTCAGCTATCGCAGATGACTTCAGATCCTAGCTTTTCCTACCAAGACTCTCACATTCTCACCATACTTTTCTTCCGCAGCTGTTCAGTGAATTGGCACGAGCAGTCTATGAACACTCTCACGTACATCATGTTCCTGTTCGCGATGGGACAGATTGTGCCGCTTGCAGTCATCACCTTCAGCTACGTCAATATCATCAGGACTTTGAAGAAGGTAAGGATTTTACTACCTATGCTGTTGTACCTGAAAGTAGAAATGTTACCCAGTTAAGGGTTTTATATTCATGTTGGTCCCAAATTAGGTCGCGGAAAAAGTCTTTTCGCATTATAGTATGTATGAACTTGTAATAAAATCTCTTTGGCTTCAAGAATCACAAATGAGTACACGGTTCATTAGGTTTCTTTCAGTGAGCTCGTGAGGTACCCAAATATCGAGGTTTTTTGTGTAGAGAAAAGATTTTATTACAAGTCCATGCATACTATAATGCGAAAAGACTTTTTCTTCAAACTAATACAATAGAGGGCGAGTCTAATGCATACATCGGGCACTAAAGGAAGATACTATTAACAAGCTAATTTACTATTGCGGATATTTCAATGAAAATAACAAAAACGCAGAAACGAAAAAGCACTGTGCTTGGTTTGGCTCTTATCTCAAAATTCGTGTCAAACATTTGTATTCACTATCGCTTATAATAAAATAGCAAAACAAATTTCAGGGAATGTATCAAGCAAAATTAATTTTACTGCATTTTATCACAGTAATTGTATTAATTGTATTTTATACACTAAATATAAGATGTCTAATTTAAAAAAAAGGTTGGCAGTTTTACAATTCGATGACCTAAACTAGAGGCTTAAAAGCCTTCATCTTATCCAGCTAAACAGCCCTCGTAACCCAATTTTCTTGAAAACGAAATCACAAAAGAGTCCCCACTTCATTCTCAATCACTTGTAATCTACATGTTGAGTACTAATTGGTTTCGTCAGTAAGACATGAGCACTAATTAGCCAACTTGATTAACCACAGTTAGGAATTCCACGCAGTACTCCAATTAAACCATTATGACATAGTTTGACTGTGAGACACAATACTGATTCACTGACTTGTGTCAAACCTAAATTGTGTCTGGGTGTATGTTACGTGTTTGCAATATACAAATTAACTACCCACTGCTTATGACTTTGCCTGTTTCGTAAGATGTGACCTTGTAGTCTTTTCCCAAAGAATTTCTTTCTGACCTGTATTTGGGCGTGACAGATAGTTATATTGATTTTTTTTTGGGCATCGGTTGAAAGTTAAAGGAAGAATATTTTTGACCAATAAAAATGATGTGAAAACGGGAAAAACAATGTCCACGCGGAAAAGACTGCAAGTAGTGTAGTAGTCTAATATTTTGCTAAGAACTCGATCACTGTCTTCAAAATAACTGACTCAAATGCCAAATTCCTTTGAAAGGATATACTCAAGAGTCACGAAATAGCAAAACCGCTAACTTCAACTCTATAGTTAATAATACCATTTAAGATCTCCGAATAACGGAAGATCTCATATAACAGTATTTATTTAATTTGAACATTCATTTGTATATTAAATCCTCTTGATTCTGAATCCATTAGAATTTAATTTGGGCCTTGAGTTCCATCGAGAATAATTAAAAGGGATCCTTGTTTTTGACGTTAATTGTAAGCATCAAATTGTAATACGAACTGCTTTGGACCGCTAAAGCCTCATTTTAATCAAAAAGCTACAGATTATTATAATGAAGTTTACATTATTTAAGAACTAGTGGCCGGCGCTGGCTTCGTCCGGGCTTGGATAATTCGTGTGTACATATTTATTTATGGACTACTAAATGTAAGCGTGGCTTGACTAGGGTACAAAGAGTTTAGTACTTTAGAAGTAGATTTTAAAATCCAGAACCTAGATACAAATCGAAATTAGATCGATGGTCTAGCATTGAAATTGTAAAACATTAAAAGACAGTTTGCTTTTATAGTATCAGTATGTACCTATAACATAAAATGCTATGACATTTCACGTCACGTACTTTAAAAAAATAAACAAAATTTGTAAAATATATATGAAAATATGTCAATTCCATTTCGTCGAAACCTTTTAAAACGGCGAACAATATATACCATTAAATATTTTTCAAATTACATAACTGAAGTTATAAACTCAACTAAAGAGTAGGTAAATCAAAAAACACAAATCCCAAGAAAACCAATTTTGAAGATATTAAATTTCTCCATACGTGGCTTTAGTCTTACGATTGACGGCTTCCGAGAAACAACGATCAAATTAAAATAAAAACAAATAAACGTACCCTTAATAAAATATACTAATACTGTGCGGAAATAAATGGAAACTCCGGGAAAAAAGATATACCAAAATATCACAGTATTATTACATAAATCATATCGGTGACGTCTTGCAAAAAGATCAGCAGCGCGATTCTCTACATTCGATATCAATAATATCATCTAAAAAGCATCGAGAGTTTGACATTTATATTATACTACGAAAATAGTTTCTACGGCACCCGCAAGAGGCGCTGATCAGATTATCATATTTTTTTCCGATAACTAGCTAGTTGTCGATAGTTGATAATGGCAAGGGAATCACGCTAAATGTACGTAGTACTTGTAACAAGCGGTCCTTAACGACGCAATGTATGAATGTCAATGAAGCGAGTGAAGGTTGTAGAGATCGTAGTAAGTGCCGTGCTTTGTTCTCTGCCTATCCTATAGAAAAAGCGTGATTGTATATTATGTATGTAATAAAACCGAGCTCAATAAACAGGAAAGTAACGAATTTCATTTTGAAATACAAATATGGATGTATTAATAATCTCCGTCTGAATTGTTTCGAAGTAATTAAAATATTTGCTTTTATAGCTTTACGCTTGTTTTCTCTGGAGGCTCGTCAAACTTTTATGAAATGTATCAGTATTTCGACTTGCAAATAAAAATAATAAACGAGTAATAGTGAATGCGACTGCAAATCACAACATCTCGAGTTCAATAATATTCTCGATACCAATGCGGTATTCCATGTAGTTTCTTTCTGTGATGAAGTTAACAGTAACGCGATAATCTACAGTCGGTACAATCGAGTACCGAGAGTTTGACATTTGAAATATACTGTCGAATTAGTTCTTAAAGCTCACACTGAAGGCGCTGATCAGATTTTCATACAAAATTTCTCGATAGGGAATCGGTTAGATCAGCGCCTCTAGGCAGCACATTTTAAATGTCAACTTTTCGACAAAATTGCGCTACTGACATGGGACAATAGCTTGCATACCATATTTTTAAGAAAGCATTTTTTAGAATTTTCAACCTAGGCTTGTCTTGAAACGAGTGTTGCGGGACATTGATTCAGTTCAAAAGAGTTCAGAAATCTTTAACTATTTCATACAAGTAAATATGAATTTAATATTAACTAATAATACTTAATTTTAACTAAAATATGTATGTTAGTGACGTATTGCTGACCCTGAAATGTCAGAAACCCACTTTAAAAACTAAAAATGTAATAAAAGTTGATCCTAACTTTTTCGTAATGGTCCATTCTGTTCGGACATGTTCGAGTTTTGGTTTGCACCCCAAACTTTATCAATTTAAAAGTAATGTCATTTACACATTAAAATTTTATTTATAACTAGCTTATGCTCGCGGATACGCTCGCGTGGTATTTTTTTTAATCACTTAAATGCTTTTGTACTACCCTGTGATATAAACACTCCTATAGACATGGCAAAATTCATTAAAATATATCGTTTTCACGTAGAAAGAGATCAAACAAAACCGTGTGTTTGTATGTTACTCGATCACGTCAAGACAACTGTATGGATTTTAATAAATTTCGGCATATTTATAATTTGGATGACTCACTGGATTCCTCGTAAACCAAGAATCTGACTACGCACACAAAGTCGTGGCCAGAATTATAGTATACCAATTGTGTTTTCAAACTTCAAACTTTTCTTAAAAGATATTAAACGCACTACTTACTACACTACTCTAATAAAACTATTTTTTCCACATATTTTAAAACAATAACTTTTCCACATGCTACAGAGTAAATAAACAACAATACATACAACCTACTGTGAGTGAAGTATTACCTGAGAGACTCCCGTTCAATCTTGGAGTACAATCAGTCAGAATCCAATATCTAGCACCGTCATGAATAACTACGCGCTTTGAGAAATGTATTTGTACGAATGTTAGTGCAATGAATATTATATTAAGGTTCAGAAAGTTCTAGCGGATTGGTTTGTTTTGCTAGTGAATTGGTTGTAAAGACAGAACATCGTTTGAAATAGCTTGAAAAGTTAATAAGCTTTTAAAAAATGACGATATAATCTAATTGTTTTAATTCTATTTTTTTTATTAGTCTGTTTCTATGCCCCACTGCTGAGCAAAGGCCTCTCCCTTGAATACTAGTCCCTTAGTTTATTATTACGATTGTTATTGTTATTT
The DNA here is from genome assembly GCF_050436995.1 of Anticarsia gemmatalis. Lineage (NCBI taxonomy): Eukaryota > Metazoa > Arthropoda > Insecta > Lepidoptera > Erebidae > Anticarsia > Anticarsia gemmatalis. The sequence continues at coordinate 3,237,386 of NC_134756.1, read as the reverse complement.
TAACAGTATAATATTTAAAATTATTTCAATTCTCCTGTTACTTACAATATATTGTTTTAACTAGCTGTGCATTTGTTAAAAAATAAATACTTGATATTAAATTTCGAGACTCTTCGGAAAACGAAAAGAGAAAATTTTCAAAGATTTATCGGTTCTCAACTACATCTCAGGACCATAACTCATAAACTGGATATGTTAGCTCGTCGCTAACAGAAGACTTTACTACGCCCAAGTTACATAATTTTAAAAATCAGTGCAGTGTTGCTTTTCAAACATATCGTAGCACATTAGATGGGTGTACTAGAATCTAATGGTTTTAGTTAATATTTCGCTAACTTTAGCTATATTCGTTTTCCTTATAATTGGCGTTTAGTCTATCGCTTATTGTTAGTGCCTCCTCGCATGACCAATTCTTGTATCAACCACTTTGTAAATCTTCTGGCGATTGAAACGAGCCGCCGTGAGTTTCTCGCTAGCTTTTCTCATAAGGCTCTACCCGCTTTCCGAGCTAGTGGTAAATTCAGTAATTGTAACGACTATCATAAGTGTCATCATTAGACCTAAATTAAAATAAATTAAACCCACTAACGTCCCACTGCTGGGCAAGGGTCTCCTCCCGTAATGAGGGAGGGGGCCTAAGCCTTGAGTCCACCACGCTGGCCAAGTGCGGGTTGGGGACTTTGCATGCCTTCGATAAATGTATTAAACAAATTTGAGGCATGCAAGGTTTCCTCACGATGTTTTCCATCACCTTTGAAGCAAGTGATAATAAAATTATTTCCAATGCATAACATCGAAAAGTAATTGGTGTGTTGCCTCGGGTTTGAACCTGCGACCACTTACGTAAGAGGTGTCAACTTATACCACTCGGCTATCACTGCTCTGTTTGATTATTGGTCTTATCTGTTTGTTTACACTATTTGATTTTGATTTTGATCTTGCCTAATATAAAGTGTATTTTATTGCAGAATTCTCAACGCCTCGGTCGTGTGTCCCGCGCAGAAGCGAAGGCAACAGCGATGGTGTTCATTATGATAATCGCCTTCACCATCGCGTGGACGCCGTACTCCCTATTCGCGTTGATGGAGCAGTTCGCCACTGAGGGGATCGTGAGTATATTTTGTTTGTGAACCCTTTGACGCTATATTGTCGACATTTGCCGACGAAAGTGTCGTTAACTAACTAAACTAACTAAATGGTTAAGGTGTGTAACAGCAGTTATATAACGTTAGAAAATGACTTATAACATTATTTTTTTAATTTTATTAAAAAAAAGTTATTATCGTGTTAGACAATGTTGTATAACGTTATATAACTACTGAGTGGAAGCACCTTTAAATATGTAATTGCATAAATAAATCAACTTGTGCCGCTACTGAGCAAGGGTTTCTGGAATGAGGACTGAGGGGAAACTATTGGCTATCATGCACTAACTCCAAAAATTTGAGACTCTACATCTCTTTAAGAACCCATAACTTTTAAACTCTCACGTTGCATGTTTAATGTATAATAGAAAACGTGAATTAACGTGAACACGCATTTTACCCTAAATTGCCTAACATTTCGGCGCAGGTTGCACTCGCCGTAGTCGCAGGCTGACTAGCTCTTTTAAGAACTGTTGTAAAAAGTTGATTTTGTGAGATACTATTTTTGGAATGGATAATACGATAAGTTTAAATAATGCATTTATTTGAATCTAATAACTTATAAACTTTTTCATCGACTGTTCAGTATGTTTAGGTCGCTACGCCGATACCGTTGCGTTGGGAGGCCGCGGGTTCGATTCCCACACGGAGCAATTATTTGTGCGATCCACATATAATTGTTTCGTGTCTGGTCGTGCTTTGTGTCCATTGTTTGTATTTTCGTAAAAGTCCCCGCGACACAAGAGCAATGCTGAATGCGGGAAATGTCTTTAAATAGAAATACTTAGTGTTCAGGGCATGAATTCAGAATGTATACATCAAAACGCTTAAGAAGAAGAAACTAGAGGAAAAGTAAAGACTAAATTACTTAAATTGAAGTAGTTCAACCCCAATTTTGTAATACTCGTATTATAAAAAGCGGAAACGTTAAAAAAGCGATTATCGTCTTGAAAAGGATTGTAAGACCTTTTCTAATTTATTAAAAGGAGTTTTTATGCTAAGCTCTTATAGCCCAAGGGTCTTTAAGGTCAAAGAAAAGAACAATAATTCTGAAAGATTTTACGGAGGCTTTATTGCAAAGATAAATTATATAATATGTTTAAATTATAGTGTCCTCCCTAGCCGATATTCAGCCACGGCGGCCAGTTTTATTAAAACCAGCAAACGATATAGGAGGGCTATTATGTGTCTCAATTGCCAACTATTTGAAGGCCACTATACTGTACATTGTTTTCTTCCGTAGATTATAGTGATTAACACGTTACGTCAAAGTAGCTATGTACTGAATAGCAACTAACAATTTGACGTACATTTATTGTCATACTGGACATTGTTTATAGTGACCAAATGGGTGCACAATACACAGGTACACTTTCTAAATAAATTGAAATTTTATTAGGAGACCGTTGTAAACCATTGTTTTGTTTCAATTCACAAGCAAATAAATATCTTTGTGATTCACAGAGTGGTTTTTTGGGTTTCATTGTAATTGGTTTACCTAATTAGAAACTAAATAACCTAGGCACTAATGGGTATTTGAGAATAAAGTAGTTAATTACTAATGACTATTTGACAATAGGTATTGTAGAACGTATAATTTTATTGTGTTTTGTTTTCTTTTGTTTATTCTTTAAAAATATTCTATCTTTTGTGAAGCGATGTCTTACTATGTACTATCAGCAAACAACCAGTTATCAACAGTACGGAAAGACTGTGAAGCACCCCTACTTTATGATTTCAAAATAAATTTTCGTCAAAGAATTGATGAATAAACACTACTCGATAGTAACAACTGTAGGATTTTTTTTTAACCCCCGACACAAAAAATGGGTGTTATAAGTTTGACGTGTCTGTCTGTCTATCTGTCTGTGTGTCGGTCTGTCTGTGGCATCATAGCTCCCAAACGTATGCAGTGATTTTAATTTATTTTATTGATACTTAGTTTATTATCGCAAAGATTTAAAAAAAAAAATAGAACAGACACAAAACTAAACCCGAATCAACAATTCGTATACCACAAATTCTTAACGGAGAAATCGACATCGTATTACTATCACTAAGTTTAAATAAAGCCGCACTAATAATTTTATACTTAAACACCAACCTATACATCCAAGCAACTTTAAAACAGTTCTAAAATATTTAACATAGTGTAACACAGACTATTTAGTACGTACACATACTTGTGCAATAATTTACGGCATACCGACACGAACTTCCATAGTTTACATACTTCTACATACACACATAGTTAACAACTAAATACTTCTAGTTACCGAAGGTTAATTGCTTGAACTGTTGTTATAATTCTTTAGCTTTTGACTTACATATTTTGAAACATTTTTGAGTTTATTTTAAGTCTAAAATATATGTATGTAAAGTATGGGTGGGGTAGGGTTTGGGGAGAATACAGGGGTTAATCTAAAATGTAAGAAATTGGCATGTTTAATGTCAATTACGATATTTGAAATAAGTTACAGAGAGAATAAGTTTAAAAAAAGTAACGTGAAAAGTAATCCATCGTGTAATGTAACGTGAACTTGATGGTGAACGCCACTGCGAGCGTTACATGAAACATTTGGTCAGCTTTACGACCTTTCACCAAGGTTTTAACATTCAAAACAATATTTTACTACGATTTACTTATAGACAATTGAACGTACTAAGCTACTAAAGATTCCCACCAGTAGCTCGATTCTCTACCACTACCTACGATCGACTACCGACAACCGGCTAGCTATCGAATTTTCACATTTAGCATGTACTGCCAAAAAAGTTTCTACTACGCCCGTTAGAGGCGCTAATCAGATTTTCATACAAAATTTCTCGATGACAGGTCGGTAGTCGATACTAGTAGAGAATCGAGCAACTGTAAAGACTATAGAATAAATAATAAAGCTCTAATTGATTCCGACCTAGGACTACTAAAACCAATATTATATTCAGCGAGAGAGCCGACACCAGAAATTTTCCGAACAACTTTCGCTAGGAATTTAATACGAGTGGTTATTGAGCACATATTTAGGATGAAGGGACTCATCTTGTGGTATATTTATTTTTAGTTATCTACTACTCTCTACGTATTACGCCATTGGTATAGTACGCCGGTATATATAATACTATGTATTTCGCTTTTTTACAAGAACAACGTGATATTAGGTCGGGGAAAAAGTCTTTTCGCATTATAGTATGTATGAACTTGTAATAAAATCTCTTTGGCTTTAAGAATCACAAATGAGTACACGGTTCATTAGGTTTCTTTCAGTGAGCTACCCAAATATCGAGCTTTTTTGAGTAGAGAAAAGATTTTATTACAAGTTCATACATACTATAATGCGAAAAGACTTTTTCCCGAATTAATATGTGGTATACAAACTTGTTTTACTATTGGCATACAGATATGATATGCCTATTACGTAAAAATACAGGTCTTATAAAATAAAATTTAAAATAAACAAGGAAAATTAAGTATAGGTACCTATTCTGCTCTTGAAAGTCAGCCCGAGAGTAACGAATAGAAGAACACGATAGGTATGAAAAATAAGGTACTAGGTTTTAAATTCATGAATAAACATTTGTATCAAATTGATCACTGAAGTAAAAATTAAACGATATTTCGTCAATAAGCTCTAGAAATAAACTTCTATATCAAAGTTAGAAACGAATAAGTTAGTAGATACAAATGTTATACAACGTTACATATTAACGGTGCTCTTTAAATCACTCCGAGTGAGTTAGATTGACTGACACCTCATTCAATTTTCACGAACTTAACCAGAGGTCATAACCCGCGTGAAAATATATCCATTGGAGTGGAATTATTTTGTTGTAGATATAAATTGTTGACTGCCTATGGTTGGTAGCGTATAAAATCGCTAATCAAAGAGGGCTCGGGTTTGACTCCCGGAGTATTATTGGTCTTTTCTAGTCGATATTAAAAAATGTAGCAGTACGAAGTTTGATAACGTGCCCGGTACAAAGCAACAGGAGCAGGATTTGAAAGTCCGCTAAAGGCGCTGATCAGATTTTCGCTAGCTAGCCGGTTGCCGGTAGTCGATAGCTGTAGGTAATCGCGCCTCTTACTTGTTTCCCTATAACTTGAGACTAATAGCTGATATTGTAAATTATGAAACTTGATTGTATTTTCATAATTATACCTCTACGATATTATATTTTACTCGTAAATTCCTTTTTAGTAAAGGTAATTTACAAATACACGGTTTCAATGGACTAGAAATGAATTTGGAAACTATTTAGTTTGGCAATAACTTTTGTAATTCTTGTTAATGATGTCCGTTGTAGGTAATAAGTCCCTCATGTCTCCTGTGATACTCCAAAGTTTTATTCAACAATGCCATTTCAAAGTATTCCATGTTTTGAGTAAAAAAAAAACATGATAAATAAGAGTAAAACATCACAAAAATATAAACCAAAATATTATTTTTTCCAAACATTTCGTTTGACAGCGTCTTGCCGCTTCGTGTATTTTTCTGCCGACCCCTTTCATTCACCTTCGGGGATTTCCTTTGTGTCAAAAGCTAATAGGTTTTCGAGTTCACATTTTTATGAGTCTCAGTATGGTTTCTTATATGTTCACTTTTCCTTTGAACGGAAAGGTAATGTCGGCGTAATTGTAGACGACGAAATTTACCAGACAACAAATATAGCTTTTGGAAGTGCCTCTGAGGTTTGATATAAGCATCGTTGAAATTTCGTGCTCATTTCCATTTTTGGCTGATTTAAAACCCGTAGCAACGTTTCACTAAAATGAATCGTCGTTTATACCAGACTAGCTGACCCGCGCAACTTCGCTTGCGTCACATAAGAGAATCATAATTTTCCCCGTTGTTGTAACATTTTTCACTGGTACTCTGCTCCTATTGGTCGTAGCGTGATGATATATAACCTATAGCCTTCCTCGATAAATGGGCTATCTAACACTGAAAGAATTTTTCAAATCGGACCAGTAGTTCCCGAGATTAGCGCGTTCAAACAAACAAACAAACAAACTTTTCAGCTTTATAATATTAGTATAGATTTACGAGATCAATTTTATTTTACTTAAGAGTGATAAAATGATGAAAGATACTCAAATGTCAATAATATTGTCAATTTGTTAAAAAATATGTAAGACCGTATATCAGTTCCAAGAAAACTAGTAGAAAGGACTTTTGGAGAGATTAAGGACAACGACCATGTCAATTTTGATAAACTTTGTTTAAGATAGTTCAGCTCAAAGACTATATCAAAACCCCTATTTACATCAAAAGTATGCACACCTGCTCTAGATATTGTATCAAATAAATTCAACAAAACATACACATGCCAATCAAAATTCCATTCGTTGTACAACGTTTTAACAAGTATGTTTTAACACTAGAAACAATCAGCTTCCGAGAATTCCTAAATACTACAGTAACTCCGACAGATGTTCTGAAACTAGATATTGGTAGCTTTGACATCAATACGTGAATAGTGCCATGTGTTTTGTTCAATCAGTTTGAATTACAAATGTTCTTCCGTAATGTAATGACCAAAGTTATGAATAATATAGGCGCTCTTGTATATTTGATTTTGTGAGCCTAGTGTAATGTCAAATATCCGGCTACGGTGGTCAGTTTCACTGAAACTGGCCAACGCTGCAGGATTTTGTTTATAGTGTTTGAGAGGTGAAATGTTCTTTGCGGCACGAAAATCTCAACTTCCTGACTCCGGGCAATTTCTGGGAAATTCTTAACAGAAAATTTCAGCATTCAGAAAACACATTTTGGCCCAACCCAGGATTTCAAACCGGGACCTCTTGCGTGGTAGACACTACTGACCGCGCCATATTTATAAGTAGTAGGTATATTCCCATACCCGCTGCCTATATGGCTCATCAACAGTGTATGTAATGTGTGATACTGTACCAAGGGCTCCAGTTCAAGTCAAATACAGAAAAAAAATCTACAGATTTTTCTTTTAAGACATTTTCAATGAATTGCCCAGAATTAAGAAGTTTAGGTTGGATAAAGCACGTGTAAGCATCCTGCGTCATTCTATTTATATAGCTAAGTTAATAGATCTTGTTTTAGTAATTATCTCTACATTAATTACTTTGTCAAATAACCACTCCTGTAGTCTAAGCAAACTATCCTAGAAGTCAATCTCAGTTTGTACTGTTTGAATACTACGATAGCTTATCGATCTGTGGTTTATCAAACTATTCTGCCAATATTACTACGTACTAAATTACTCTTAGTAATATGAGATGCAGGCGTGTCAATATCATAAAACTTCAACACACTGGAACATTATAATAATTAATAGTTTCTTTGTACTAACTATTTAATTTTTATTCTTTTATGGCAGGTATCGCCGGGTGCTGGAGTTATACCAGCGCTCGTCGCAAAAAGCTCTATCTGCTACGACCCACTCATCTACGTTGGAATGAATACTCAAGTAAGTAATAACAATCCAAAAGCAATAAATGAAACCCTAAAAATACTTGGGACTTATCCTCGTTTTCTTTTATTACAGTTCCGAAACTCAATCAAACGGATATTCGGTATCCACAGCAAAAGCAAGAACTCACAGACTGAAAAAGGTTACAATAATACTCTAGTGTCGCCGGCCAACAAATTATCCGGCCTCAACAATACCACCCGTTTCAATTCATCGGAAACCAATCTCTCCACCGTACACAGAAATTCTAAGGACAAGAAAATTATCTTCAACGACGACATATCGGAAACCACGCATAACGAGTATCACCGAACATTCGCGAGGGATCCCGAACTGTGCACGATACCCGAGAGCAAGAATTCCGACGCGGAGCGGTCAGGCGACACAATATACGACGAAGATAGCAGCAGCAATACTAAAAAGCTCGATATGTTTGGAGAATCTTGTAAGATCAATGAAAGATCACCGGTACTCACCTTTATGGACTCGGAGAGATTGCTCTTCAGCAAAATCCCCGACTACGACAATGTCGAGCCCGGCAGTAGCAATATATTCGGCAACGAAGGGTACGAGGAACATTTCACCGACAATACGAATAAAGACACTTACAAAACAGAAAACGAGCATCAAAGCGTCGAGAGGCAAAAGATAATACGGCAAAGTTACTCTTTAGACTTCCCTCGGCTTTCAAACGAAAATAAAAAAAGAAAACTCTCGATAGAAACCAAATTGGAAAGTTTCATTCAACCCAAAGGATTTTTCAAGGACACAATTAGTAAACTTTTTGATCAAGATGTCAAACAGGGTCAGGACAGTTTCAAAAGTTACCTGTGTGATAAAGATGAAATTGGCCATGACAACTTGTAGTTGAAATATTGCGTCTGTAATATGGGATCAATGTCAAATTATTAGAATATGTGTTCCGTAAATAGGAGCACTGAAAATATCTACTTATTGACAGGGAGGTACTGTACTTTGTTTATTTTAAATACGGGAATATATGATCGGTTTTAGACTGTTGGAAACGATCATATTTAATGCGAGTACATTTTTGAATAACCGAAACCTTCAGGCACGGATATTTGATATTATATCAAGAATTCATATTGAGTAATATTAAAATCCAAAAGTGTGGGGCGAGAATTTCTAACTGTAAGATTATTTTCTTGAACGTTTGAATGGAATCTTTCGGCTAGCACGTCTGGTCTTAAGTCCACATCGGAATACAAAGATGCTGTTTATTTCAACGGTCTAAAATATTCAAATGTTCCTAAATTATTTAAAATTGAGGGTAGAGCGGTGCTGACCTACAATGAAATGTACGTACGTTCATAAGAATGACGGTATTAGTCAAAGATCTGTGATATAGATACGAGTGCCAAGATAAAAATAAGAAAATTATTTTTGTGAAAGAAAAAGTAGAAGTAACACGACTTAGAATAAGTACGGGGCGTATATGTTATTTATGTTTTCTTAAATGTAACGAGAAAGTAATTTCCTTTGTGTGAAATGTGATTAACGTCAGATTATTGCTGTGTCATTGAAATAAAGTTGCGAGACAAGTTATTTAGTTGATGACTCGGCTGTTTTATGAGCTAAACAAATTCGAGTTGCTCTGTTGCTCCCGGCAATTTGTTCTTGAAGACTGGAAGTGTGTTTAATTATTTGTCGTCAGCGACAAAAGAAAGGTTAAAGCCGTCGAGCCCAGTCTTTATAAGATACTCGTTTAAGATAATTACGTAAAATTTGCCTGCGTAGAGTTAATGGGAATTATAAAAGTTATGGCCAGATAATTGTGCCGAATATGAATAGTAAAATTTAATATACGAAGTATTAAATTTTTGGACTAAGGTGGTGCTGATGCGGTGAAAATGAATTTAAATGTAATTCAGAATGTAAAGTCGGATATCATTTTTGTAAACATATGTTGCTCATTAATTTATTTAGGTTTTTATTGTTAAGATATTTGAGATTATTATTATTATGATTTAAGATTTGATTATAATTGTGTTTCAAGTATTATAAAGATCATACAATGTATCAATATTGAGCTTTGAACACTCCACTTAGTAAGTTTGCATTAATTGAAAAACGTCATAAAATCAAACTAATAAACCATCACTTACAACCTTCTTCCACTGACAGCTACTGAAAATAATGATGACATCGATCATTATATTTTTACCAAAACATCAGCTAATATTATTATCCTACATAATAAATATTAGCCCGTCAACACATTTGCTCTAAATGATGGAACGATCCCAAATTATAAAATTAATCAAACATACTTTGCGTTCATAAAATTTTGGCAAAAGAAATATTTGTTTTTGTTTTGGAACAGTAAACACGTATTGAAGTTAAATCCGTTTGGATTTATTTCATGTATAGTTAGTAGGTAAAATATAAAAAAAGACCACCAAGGTTATGAGAGCTGATAAATTTAGGACATCTCTAGTATGCATCATAAACCTAAAATTTCTACGCACACAAAAATATATAAACTACTATAAAATATGCCATTATAAAATATAATATAAATATTAACTCATTAATGTACCACTGCTGGGCAAGGGTCTCCTCCCGTAATGAAGGCCTTGAGTCCACCAAGTCCAATTGCGGGTTGGGACTACTATATGAATGCATTATTATTACTAACTTAGAGTTTCCAAAAAACTACAAAAGTCTCTAATTTCCATAATACTTTCTCCAATCCTATTTTTCCCAACTGGTCATTGCTACCAAATTCAAATAAAAAAACCACTTACACAAAAAAAGAACGAATTAAAAAAACGACTCAGACATTTCGGTGTAAACCGGAAATGAGCTTTTCTCTTTTTAAAAAACGAAAAAGTCAAACAGAATTAACGTTCCATTATACGTTAACAGACTCGGGACGTTATAATTAATTTTACACAATGGCTCTGAAGATCCTTGAAAGAGATGAACGAAACTGAATTTAATTTGAAAATTGGTTCTTTTGTACATTAGTCACTTTTTCCGTTAACGCATTAATGAAATTAAGAAATGAATATGGTTTTTTTAACTTTGTAGTTTAAAACAATGCCAGTTCGCAGTCAAACGTCCTTTTTTTTCATAGAAAGGTTTTAAAAGTTCGAGTTTAAAAAAATATTTTATTTTTTTAATTTATAAAGAAGACGGATAATAAATCAACTGACACTTTTTATATTTGTGAAAATTATTTCATTTTATTCAAAACTTCAAAAAGTCAGATAAAAACTTAACAATATATTTAAAAAGATTTAAAATCGCTAGTATGTCTTTACTTTAAAGTTAAAGTGCTTTACAGGGCGCAAAAAAATATATTCAATAGATAGAGCCTATTTGTATTAAAAAGTTCTTTAATCTGACCGTTTTTTCAAAAAAATTAACGACTACTGAACAACTTGACTGAAATATAGTCGAACACTATCATTTTCAGATATTCGAGCGTTGGATACAAAAATGCTCTTTCAGTATTTTTTTGGTAAGCTAGGTAGGCTCTAACCGTGTGTAAATGTCGTCTGTCGACAAATACGTTGAGGTCAAAAACCTCACAAAAACAGTTACAAAGTGGCTAGCAAAGTCCATCAATCTTTTACTTTTGTTAGTTCACTTAAATGTCTTACCAACCTCCTTTAAGGAGCTAGATCAAAACCGCTTTCAAGAAAACCTGTATTTAAAAAAATATATTCTCGATGATTTTGCGATTCCTATGTAATATGCACGTGTAACATGGTAGGTTTCGAAGCAAGTGATCAGTTTACAATTACAGCCAAATTAAATCAAAGAATTATGTAAATATGACCTTTTTTTCTTAAATAAATATTATAATCTCTACAACTTTTCAATATTATATTTTTTTTTAAACTTTGACCTTTATCTATGAACACATAACAACACTTTTTCATCCTGTTGTCATTATTAACAGTATTCATAATCATAATTCAAAATGGACGATGATTAAGCCAGCTATGCATTTATTTCAAATGCTAATCCAACTTAAAAAAATGTTTTCATTGCTCAAATAGTCCATTTTCATTTCAAATTCACTGTTCTAGTTTACATTTGGATGTAAACAAATTTTACAGATGTATAATATTTTAAAGTAGTGACGTCACCAAATTTTGTCCAGAAAATTGTCCAACACATCGAAAATACATATTTTATTATTACGGACAATAATTTTAGGGACTAGTGTTATAAAAACATAATTTGTTTCGGCGTGTTAAAGAATTTAATTTAAAATATTAATTAATTAAGATTATAATGAATATTTCTTGAAAACACGTATATGATGTTGTTTAGTTCTCATGAAATTATTAAAATGAGTAAACATTTAAATGGTAATTTTAAAATTAAGGGATATGAAAATTTGAAATTCTAAAGATTTTTATATTTTAACAATAAGGATTATATTTAAATTGTAAGCGTATTTAAGAATTATGGCATTGCATGCAACTAATTTTGAAAACTGTGTCAGTATTCATTTTCTTGTAAAATGTGTAATACGAGAATATATTACGATGTAAACATAACGGTGTGTAAACAGGTTGTAATATAAATAAGTTTTGTTTACATGTCGTTATGTGATTTGTTGTAAACAAATTATAATTATTGTCAACATATTCACCTACCGATCTATGAAATAATCAATTATACGAATATTTCAATAGAAAATTATATTGTCTTAGTGTTTTAGCTGTGAACAGACATTTTAGATCTCTTGATTAAATGTTTTAATAAAATAATACGTCCGTGTTTTATTTTCATCCTCACAATAAATGACATAATTATATATTTATTCATCTGGGCATTCGATCATTAGCAGAAGATTTTCTCTGTTATACAATTGAAAACGAGCCCAACCAAGGCAAAAGTCTATGCTTTGCAAGCTGAGCTTTAATGTATAGGACTGCAAAACATGAGGTCTTGGGTTCGATTCCCAGGCCGGACAGTTGCTCTTCAGTTCCAGTACCACTAAACTATACTAGACCACTGTACTAACACTACTAACGATATTATTTGCTACAAGTGAGCGTAATACTTACATCTTTTCATCTATGTGTCTTAGAAAAGCTAGTTTAAAAAATCTCTATAGAATTTCTTTGTCCTATAATTCTATGCTACGATTCGAAAAAGAACCAGCTCCCTGATGTACAGGTTGCGTGGTGGCACCAACAAGATCCTGAACGTAATAGCATATAATGATGTATCCTATTCAGAGACACCGGACTATATTGTTAAAAAGCCCAATGCAATATGTTAGAAATTTATATCTGAAATTAAAATATTGTATAATACCAAGACAAGTCAAATTCTTCATAGTTGGATGGAAACTTTACAAGAATACAACATTATGGGGCCAGTGACACCTAAAGGGTCCCTAACTGCTTCGTGAAATTACTTGTAACTCCGTAAACACATTAGTGTTCGTCCCAAAGCATTTGTTTCAGCAATAAATTGGAATTCTTGGGTCAACATACATTTTTTTACAGATGCCACTGAGGTCGTTAGGTTGTCGCCAGTTAAGACAACTAAATGTTAGGTAAACATGTTTCTAAGGGTAACTATTGTCTAGGTCCTTTAACTCTTCATTATCTTCTTTTATATAGTCACTAGCTGACCCGCGCAACTTCGCTTGCGTCACCTAAGAGAATGGGTCAAAATTTTCCCCGTTTTTGTAACATTTTTCGATGCTACTCCGCTCCTAACGACCGTAGCGTGATGTTATATAGCCTATAGCCTTCCTCGATAAATGGGCTATCTACCACTGAAAGATTTTTTCAAATCGGACCAGTAGTTCCTGAGATTAGCGCGTTCAAACAAACAAACAAACAAACAAACAAACTCTTCAGCTTTATAATATTAGTATAGATAAGTCAGTGGTTATGGGTCAGTTTACGAACAACTTTTCCAAACCGCACAAAAGCCTTTTGACGTGGTTCACCAATTGGTAGTAATATTTGTTATATCTATTTTTAAGAATTGGCCATCCAAAGAACTAAAAATCTCCCAGTTATTTAAGATCTATATCTATATGAGAAATGTCCGCAATTTAAGTATGATTTGACACACTGATCGTTTGCCAATCCAAAAACGTTAATTTGGTTTTGAAACCTCTATCTGGTTACCTTAGAAACAAACAAACACACCCGCAATTAGCTAGCTGTAAACTTAATTAAAACTCTAGCTAATTAAACCAGCACTAATAATATAATCTTAACAAAAAATGCTAAAATCTAATTGCCTATAAAGAAAATAGTATTCGTAACAGGAGATCTCAGTTTATTTCCACCGTAATTAGTTCCAAGTGCTAGCAAGGTCGGCTCTCAACGGCCTACTTACCTGCTTCTAAGTAGTGTAGCTTAGTAAGGATAATGAAAGCCCGAATAGTACAGCCTTCATCACATAAGGCTTGTACTAAAGGCTAGTTCGGCCACATTGACGTTCTTTAGGTAAAGCTTGTTACATAGAAACAGGTTGCTAATTTTCTTTTTTAATGTCCACTCCCGCACTTACAATTGCTCTTGTGTCACGGGACTTTTACAAACATACAAAAAACGGACACAAAGCACAACCAGACCCGAAACAATTATTTGTAGATCGCACAAATAATTGTCCCGTGAGGAAATCAAATCCACGACCTTCCGACACAGAGGTATCGGCGTGGCGACCTAAACCATTGCGCCACGGAGGTAGGCGGAGGTTGCTAATTAAAAGCGGAGATTGTGGGAGTTAAATACATACATGATATCACGTCTTTTCTCCATAGGAGTAGGCAGAGACCAACGAATCCAAATTGACGGCCTCCGTGGCGCAGTGGTTAATGTGGTCAACTTGCTACAACCAGTGTATCGAGAGGTCGTTGGTTCGATTTCCACACCTAACAAATTTTTGAGTGGTCCACAAATAGTTGATATGTGTCTGATTGTGCATTTACAGTGCATGATTTAAATGATTAAGATGGATGTTAAATCAGAGTTTTCATAAGTGGCTAAACGGCGTGAGCAGTTTCACAACTCACGAGGGTTACTGTGAAACTAGCCTTAGCTGCTTACCTAGATTTACTTAGACTAAAGTGTTTACCACCTTCTTCAAGGTTTCTGCATTTTTATTCTTAAAAAAGTTAGCTAAGTGTAAAACTCGTCAATAAACTACGATAAAAACATGCACATATTGAATATTATATCATTACTTTCGTTTGTCAGTCTCGACCGAAACATCAAGCAGAATTAGCTGAAAATTATAATATACTTTAGTGTTAATGGACCATTTCTCATTGTCAATCGATAAATTACATTAAAGGCGTCATTGGAGTTCTTTATTATCATAAGGCACAAAAAAATTGACATCCTAATCACAGAAGCTATTTGTAATACAAGCAAGCCAAACTTTACGAGCAAGAAATAAATCAGACTAGCAAAAACATATTTCCCTAACAAAGAAACTACTCACAATACAGCAAACCAAACTTTACCAATAAGCAGCAATGAGTATTCCGAACTCCAATACGGGCCGAACATTGCACCTGAAAACACAACAAAGGTAGCAAATCAAGGTATCGGATATCTCTTTTCAACTATAGCAATCAGAGCGAGATAGCCACCGAAATTGGAATATCACAATAGAGAAATATGCCTTTGTTCACTTGCACTTGTCAGAGGCAGAGATTCTTAGTGAAATGAAACACGATCTTTCAGCTACAAAATGGCTTCAGGCTTTAGAATAAAACAATGGCTACAAGATTTCAACGGGCGAGTTAATATTGTTCTATAAATTCTGAGGTAAGGAACAAATATTAACATTGTTTTGTTGCATAACAAAAAAGATTAGCTGGTTGTTTCTTTCAAGATAACTTCTGAACTGAAATTACTTCAGATTTTTTGACTAATGTACGTTATAAAAAGTAAACGTGAAAGTGATCCTTGACGGCATCTTGACTAATACTTTAGATGTTTGCATGCATGGATTTTGTAACTCAATAACGCCCAAACTACTGAACGAATTTTGACGAAGCTTTACAGCAATTTACATAGCTGATTCAATAGATTACCTGTATCGATCCTCTCGACTATGAAGCGTTTGCAATTCAAAATAACTTGATTACTTTTTCATGCAAAATTTGTCGATAGTCGATAGAAGTAAGAAATCGCCAACTGTACCTACCTCGATTCTGTGCAACTATCGAGTACCGACAACCGGCTAGCTATCGAAATTTTGACATTCAGTACCTCGATTCTGTACAACTATCGAGTATCGACTAACGAGCTGTCATCGAGAAATTTTGTATGAAAATCTGATCAGCGCCTCTGACGGGTGTCGTAGGAAACATTTTGGCAGTACATTCTAAATGTCAAAATTTCGATAGCTAGCCGGTTGTCGGTAGTCAATAGCGGTACAGAAGCGAGGTACTAATGTACTGCCAAAATGTTTCCTACGACACCCGCCAGAGGCGCTGATCAGATTTTCATACAAAATTTCTCGATGACAGTTCGGTTGTCGGTAGTCGATAGTAGTAGAGAATCGAGGCACTGTTCTACTTATAAGTTATACAGGAATACATTTAAAACTTTAAATTTTATGGAGCTTGAAGACAGTATCTTGTAAAAGTATACAGGGTGTAAACGACGGTTAACCGAAAACGTCAGTGTTAATTTTGTGACACTAAATGCGCGAAATTTACTTCAACCATTTTTCTCGGAAATGATTGGTTCCCGAGTTAGTCATTTTTGAGCATTCAATGTATAGTGAACAACGCGATATATCTCCGCGCATGCCTACGAGATTTCTGGCGGCGGCGGCGCGCTGAGCGACGACATGTCGCGACGCGTCGTAGGTATCAAAATCAAAATCAAATCATTTATTCATTTAGGTCAAATGTTGACACTTACGATAGTCGTTACAATTACTGAATCTACCACTAGCTCGGAAAGGGGGTAGAGCCTTATGAGAAGAGCTAGCGAGAAACTCACGGCCACTCTTTTCAATCGCCAAAAGTTTTACAATGTGGTTGATACAATAATTGATCATGCGAGGAGCTGCCAACAATCAGCGGTACGTACGCGTACCACCACGTCTATGCGCTCACTAGTATGTATTATTAGATAACAATCTTATGTATCGTTTATGGTAGGTATCGTAAGTACGCTCGTATGTTACAATAGCTCATAGTAAAATTGTAAGTAGGTAGATACCTACTTGGCTTACGTGAAATCAAACAATAATAGCAAAATGTAACCAATAATAAGAAAGTGCTAAAACGAATTGTTATCAATGTCTATCAACACGCAATTACCTGGTGTATGGCGAGAGTTTGAGTAGGTACCTTTGGATCCGGACGTACAGGTGCAGAGCTCGCCGTGCACTTCCACCTGCTTCACCATACATAGCACATCAACATTTCTTCCTATTTACGAACACAACTGCACTTCGAAAACAATAACAACAAAAATAATAACAATAAAAACACTAACAACTCAAAACCGAAACAATAACAAGTAATAATAAACAACAGTTCACACACGACACGACGAATAGGACATAACGAACGACACCGGTGAAAAGCTTCCGTCTTCCGCGAGCGAATTGCTCGAACTATCAATCACATCACAGAGAGCCGCCGGCGCCTCTCCGCTCACTCGCGCCGCCCCTCGCCCGCGCCACCCGCTCCCTCCGCGCCGTCCGCGCGCGCGCTGCCGATTTGGTGACGAGCGACGAGTTAGGATCCCAGCGAGAGATTAGATTGAATAAAATATTGATGTGGCATTAGGTATACTATTTTTACTTGTCACAGTTGTTACTCGTTGCATTGTAGTTTTATTCAAATACCGAATAACATTACAAACATTATTGATGTAAGTTTAAAATACCTACTTTGATATTTAATAACATAAAATCAGATTAAAGTAAATAAAATAAACACGAAACGTTTATTTAATTAAACCATAAAAAATGTAAGTACATAACAATGATAACAATCAATATCCATTAATATTCTTATCAGAGAAACTAACTTATCATAATTCATTATCCCCGGAGAATTACTTAGCATTCATTTTGTCGCATCCCATCTATGTAACATCCACGCGCGGTCGCGGCGTCACGCGTCAGTACGGCCATCTACTTTTCGAGTCGCACCGCGCTTGTATGAATGAGCGTGTAAATATCGAATAGAATAATAAGTTTGCAAGAACAAATAGAACAAAGCGACAATACTTGTTAAATTGTTTATTAGAGATTTTTATAGCGCCAAAGAATATCAATAGGATTTTTTGTCGTTCTGTATGTATTTGTACGTGTAATAATAATAAGATATCACACATTTTAAATCTTATTAATGTACCTTTTATCGGAGAGCGGGATAATTATGTCATTTTCATTTTTAACATAGAAGAACAAATACTAAGTAACGCTGCATACTAGTGAGAGTGAGGCTGACAGCTGTGTGCGTAATCGTGTCTGTGTGGCGCGCGTAGGTACGCGGCGTGACGTCGACCGTCGCGGCCGGCCGCCGCCGGCGCGGTGTCGTTGGCCGCGGACAGCTGATAGCGAATTTATACGTTGTTTTAATCCATTGCTGTTTTTTGTGAAAAACAGTAATATGACGGATTTTTTCTCATATTCATGTTGCACTGTGTAGTATTAACGAAATAATACCGAAAAAAAATAAAAAAAACGCATAAAAAATCGGAGAAATCATGAAAAAAGCGATGAAAATTTTCAACGCCATAAGCACCAGAATCATGTCTAGAATCATTTTTTTTTCGTTTTCGGTAGCCTGTCTGTTACACCCTGTATATAATAGCAGCAGGCTGTAGACACTATCGTCAAACAATATATTAAAACTAAACCCAGCCTAAATTATATCGAGCTATAATACATCCAAAGTCCCGCTTCACAGACGTATAGATAAGACACTAAGATTTCTATCTCCAGTCCCTTAAATTATGGCTGTCCATAACTCAAGGAATATCTACATATTATTACCTCTTAGAACTATCTACTGAAGAGTTATCTTTCTAATAAATACACTTTTACTTCCCGAAATAAAAAGATTTATTTTACGACTTGACAAATTATCCGGACATTCTAAATGTAGGTACGTAAACTCAAGCTGTTATATATTAACCAATTTTACTGGTAACTTCATGCAGATTTTTATACCCTTGGCGTAGTGTTAAAAGTGTTTAAATTTTAAACTCAACATTGTACAAGTAGTTGCGTGTTCAGTTTCCAAATGGCGATCAAGTTCAGCTACTCTACTTCTCGGCTACTATCCTAGTTTAAGTGAGTATACGTTGTTTTGGTAAAGCTAAAAAAATATTAGCTTATTTTAAAAAAACAATGACTAAGGTTGCTGTAGTCATTGATATAAGGGAATATATCATCGGGAAATAAAATAGTGACCAGCAAAAAACTATACATTGATAGTATTTTTTTGATATACCCCTCATTTTCAACACCTATTTTATTCTAGCCTTGATCATGAATTGATCAGTCAACAGAAACAATTATAAATCCGTCTCAATGGACTTATATAACTAAGAGCGTCCCACGCGGTAACTTACACCGACCAATACAAACAAATCAAAACCTCAACTTTGTACACAGTTGGCTATAACTCCACGTTAACCCGTTTATTTGCCTCAAGTACAAGAGATTGTTATGTAAGGGACCATTCATATAAAGGTGAAAACACGTGGGCGAAACGGACGTAACTTTAAGATTGAAAATTTTCTTCTATTCACAACAGAGTTTGTGCTACAGGAGTTAGTTCCTAGAAGTTTTCTTCTTTTTTAGGTCTTTAATGTAAAGATATGGTTTTTCTGAATAAAGTACTCAATTACAAAGTAAGGCGTTGATAGTCGTCTTAGGCCATTACTTCTAACAGCACTAAACATTTCCTTAACCAATTTATAAACGTTTGCCTGAATAAATCTTTACATAAGATAATTAATTAAATTAATTAAGTAATGACATAGGCAAATAAAACTTCACCTTTTTCGCATACAACTATATTGCATTTCAAAAATTCAAACTTGCGTTTTTCTTTAACGCATATTTGGTACAGACCTTGTAGATTGCTTTAACTTCGTCCGTAGTAAACGTAACCAATCTAAAATGGTTAAGACATTTTAAAATAATGTCAAATTATGGTGTTTTTCCACTAACACCATCAGTAAGCTCTTGATCATAATGACAAACTCTACCAATGATCAACATATTTTGTTCAAATGTCGGAACATGGAAATCAAAACATGGTCAAGTGATTTTAAAATTCTTAATTGTCAGGTGGATTATCATTACACTTTATTTTAAATATACGTTCATAGTGGTCCCTGCTAACAAGAATAATATAAGGGTGGACTAAGAAAAGGTTTGGAACCCCTGCTGCATATAGACAAGCGCCTTTACGGTTCAGTGTGAATGGAGCCTGACTACTATAACCATAATTTAGTTAGGCTAGGGTTATGCAATGAAGGTGTAATCGAGTGTAGGCGGGCTAACATATACGACGGTTGTGCCAACCCTAAATGTGAGTGATGTTAGTGTAGACTTTGCCGTTATCTAAATCTAGGGAAGTATTATGTATGTACTATTTACATAAGATATTATATGTTTATCACAAACTACAAATTGTGTGGCACCTACCTGAATCTCATTTAGAAAAGATTAATTTTAGTGCCCACTTAACTATATTTTTTACCGAAGGGGGAGCATAACAAAGCTGATAAGTTTTAGTTTGCCCCCAAAGGTCTGATGTAGGTTAGGAGGGGATGATACAAAGGATCATAGTGGTGTGTCAGTCGTCTATTATATACCCTTAAGATAAGATACATTTTTACTAAGGTTTTTAAATAATATTTCCTCAATAACACTGTACTTTATTACATGCACACTTTTTATTATTAAATCAAATGCATACATTAATGTTGTACTTCATTCTTGCACCGCCTACGGTATAGGAAAAAAAATAAAATTTAGGTACAAAAAAAGTGAGAGAAGAATACTAAAAATTTCTACCAGTGCCAGTGTAACCCGTACAATCTCAACAAAATCAAGAAATTAATGAACATAAATTTCATAATCGCCTTACATCCAGGGTAATAAATATTTAACTCCAAGCCTAGTAATTCATATAAAACTTATTACTATAATACGTTCAAGTACTCAGTGAGTCGTTTCATCTAACATGCTCGACTCCCATGGGTGCCATCACATTATAGGATTATATTACACGCATGCGCAGTACACACCTAGCTGAGGTACTCGTAATCACATTACGTGACGTCCAACGTTCAAATAGTGGGCTTAATAAAGTTTTATAGGTATATGAGAAGAAATATAATATACTAAAGGAACGAGGCTTTGCATGTATTATAGGTATATAGGTTTCTAGCTGACCAGCGCCACTTCGCTTACGTCACATAAGCGAGAATGGGTCGTAATCTTCCTCGTTTTTTAAATATTTTTCGTTGCTACTCCGTTCTTAATGTTTGTAGAGTAATGTTATATAGCCTTCCTTGATAAACAGGCTATCCAACAGTAAAATAATTTATCAATTCGCACCAGCACTTCCTGAGATTAGAACGTTCAAACAAACAAACTCTACCATTTTATAATATTAGTATAGAGTAAGGAGATTATAAGGTTAATTTTGGAAAAAAGATCTAGCCTATGTTTGGTCCCGAATCATCATTTATATCCAATGTAATTCTTGTAGTTTGTGTAGCGGTTTAGCCGTGAAGGTGTAAGACGACACACATTCATTCGCAATTGTAATATTAATTATAAGATGAATGCGAAAATTGAAAAGAACTTACCAGATACCTAAATAGTACACCTAACTGAAATGTATATTTTAGTCTTTAAAGTATAATAATTAACAAAAATAAACGTAGAGCCAGACAGCTGCGATGTAAAATTTCGTAGTAGATCGTAGCTTTGACGCGTAGCACTATCGCGTAGCAAGACGACTCAACTTGCTACGCCCACGTCGTGCATCTCTGAAATATTTTCGCTATAATTTTTATTGCACTGTATGATTACATACTTTAGAATATTACGGAAACTATTTTACACTCTCAGTGTACAACTGAATAAGTGAGAATAGTCGATAGTAAGTACCGAATGCAAAAATCACTCTAAAAACTATCAATACAACCAACTTTTCTCACAGAATGCCGTGTTCCCTGTGTGTGAAATCTACACAAATAACATTGTCGTACGAATAAAACATATTATTTAATCCACAGAGCTGTAAAGCTGTGTAATAATTCAGATGTAAGCGATAATGTCAGTATGTAATTTATGACACGAACATTATGCTTCTATACGTTTACATTTGGTAAAGTGCCACTAAAATAATCTATACTATATATAATATTATAAAGCTGAAGAGTTTGTTTGTTTGTTTGTTTGTTTGTTTGAACGCGCTAATCTCAGGAACTACCGGTCCGATTTGAAAAAATATTTCAGTGTTAGATAGCTCATTTATCGAGGAAGGTTATAGGCTATATATCATCACGCTACGACCTATAGGAGCAGAGTACCAGTAAAAAATGTTACAAAAACGGGGAAAATTTTGACTCATTCTCTCTTATGTGACGCCATCGAAGTTGCGCGGGTCAGCTGGTAATTTATATCTGTGTTTGTGTTCCAGTGATAACTATTTAAATTATTAAACTAGGTAATGTTGATTAGGGTTAATTATTGTAGTGTGTTTGAATTACAAATGTAGTTTGTTTATGAAGTATTATAATATATTATGTAATAATATATATACAATATATTATGTATGTTAAGAAAGATTATAAGGATCATACTAAGTTACGTTCTCTGGTCTCTGCCTACCACTATGGGAAGAAAGCAAAGGGAGAAAAGAGCTTCTTTTATTGAACGCCTTTTTTCCATAGGAGTAGGCAGAGACCAAAGAAACAAAGATCTACTTTCAGTTTAAAAAAAGTTACGTAAAAATTATCGTTACTAATAATATTATAAAGCTGAAGAGTTTGTTTGTTTGTTTGAACGCGCTAATCTCAGGAACTACTGGTCCAATTTGAAAAACTCTTTCAGTATGAGGTAGGCCATTTATCGAGGAAGGCTATAGGCTATCTTATGTGACGCAAGCGAGGCTGCGCAGGTCAGCTAGTAAGAAATATCCATTATTAACTTCTCATAGTGCATGACATTATACTCGACATACCATCAACAATTTATTAAAAATCCTTTTAAAAGTGTATAATTCAATATAGAGCATCAATATAGAGCGTGTAGCACTCCTATCGGCATTTACAAAGGATGCCTGCATGATATTGATAACTGGATTCTACTTAAGTCGTTACCGAAGTTAGAGCTGCGTCGTGCATGCAAATGCAGCACTTAACTTTGAAAGCTTAAATACCACACGCGATCGTATACGTATGTCGTTTTACTAACTAGCTTCTGCCGGCAACTTTGTGCGTAAGATAGAATTAAAAAGTATTCTATATAATGTGGATATCCAAGCTATAAACTACTAAATAAAAAATAATTACCCTCTTATTCATAAAAATATATGAAGTTATGAAAGGCTTATAAAGAGTTTTGTGTCTTTCACTCCTTAGCGAAATGAAAGAGAGAAACATATTTTAGTAGTTTTTTAACTAAAATAGGTTGATAGTGTGTTTATGAATAAGAGGGTTAGTATTTAGTAGCTTAGTAGCTGATGAGTAACAAACATACAAACTTTCACGGTTCGTGCATTTGAGCGCGTTTTACTACCACTATCAGCAACCGACTAGCTATCGAGAAATCTATACTAATATTATAATCTATACTAATCTATACTAATATTATAAAGCTGAAGAGTTTGTTTGTTTGTCTGTTTGTTTGTTTGTTTGTTTGAACGCGCTAATCTCGGGAACTACTGCTCCGATTTGAAAAATTCTTTCTGTGTTAGATAGCCCATTTATCGAGGAAGGTTATAGGCTGCATATCATCACGCTACGACCAATAGGAGCAGAGTACCAGTGAAAAATGTTACAAAAACGGGGAAAATTATGATTCTCTTATGTGACGCAAGCGAAGTTGCGCGGGTCAGCTAGTGTTGTATAAAAATTTGATTAGCATACTTTTTGAATGTCAGTTTCCGGATACTTAATAGTGTCGACTGTACAGAATCACGCTTTAGGGCTTAGGGCGCGTTCCCACTTTGTCGTGACGACAGATTATCGTGTAGTTTTAAGTGTCGTGGCTTATATGTTTAAAAATGGAGGTGTTGCGACGGTAAGTAGTTTAGTGGGAACGCGCCCTTAATTTTATCGGCCTTGAACTTCGAAGGCGAAACAACATGTTACCTATATTTTTGTTTAGACATTCACTATTATTTCTTAAAAAGAATGTTCACCATAGGACTATTACAAGTAGTAATAGACAATAAGACTAGACTAGTAGTAAGTCTATTTAAGAATCAGACTTGTTGTTAAAAAAGCCATAGATAGATTAAAACAAACTTTTTGTTTTCAATTTATCCTTACTACTACTAATCGTATTGTGAGTGGCAACCTAGTGTCAAAGTTATTCAAGCCACCCGAAAGGCCTTTGACGTGGCTTCACGACTGTTATCTTAATTTACAACAACCGGGACCGACTTTTTACGTGTCCTCCGAAGCACGGAGACACGCAGTTAAATACCACTATGCGGTCACCCATCTATGGAATGACCGCGCCAAGGTTTGCTTAACCCACAGATCGATTACCGACCGGTGAGCGCAACTGGCTACGGGCTCCTAAATGCTCCCTTTGATTGCACTCCTTAACCAAAGCCTAATTGAGCGAACAACATACTCGTTAAACTGAAATCTTTTTCACCCAAATTGAAGTGAAAACGACTAATAAAACGTAACGACTAATCACTGGAACACTGAATTTTTATGTTTACCGCAATCGATAGCTTGAACGATATTGTATTAAGTGGAAACCAATCGGAAAAGTAAAATATTAGTTAGAACGTTCATTAACTGCATTTTGAATAAAACTGTATTCATTATTTGTTAACTGCACTCATCGCTAGAATTACGTGATCATTAAATATATAATAAATGACGCATGGTCTTTGGGTACGTCTAGAGACTAGCCTATATATTTTTTTAATACAATTTCCGCACTAAGAATTGCATCGCGGGGACTTTTACAAACAGACAAGCAACGGACAGAAAGTACAACCAGACCCGAAACAATTATCTGTGGATCGCACAAGTAATTGTCGCGTGTGGGAATCGAACCCACGACCTCCCGACGCAATGGTTGCGGCGTGGTGACCTAAACCACTGCGCTGCACTGAGGTAGTCTTTGCAGCAGATATTAAAATAAACATCAACTGACAAACGAAGTCATACGGATGGACTGCTACAGGAACTATAACACTCAGCTGAAAATTAAGGTGTCTGATTTTCACAGTTGGAAACGCGGAATAAAATATTTGGCAAAACGATAAAGTATAGCGCAGACAGTAATAATCCATACTAATATTATAAATTCGAAAGTAACTCTGTCTGTCGGTCTGTCTGTCTGTCTGTTACTCAATCACGCCTAAACTACTGAACCAATTTGCATGAAATTTAGTATAGAGTTATTTTGATACCCGAGAAAGGACATAGGCTACTTTTTACGCGGGAAAATGACGCATAATGGAAAAATTAAGGTTTTACCCGCGGACGAAGTCGCGGGTAAAAGCTAGTTTGCTATAAAATATGAAAAGACAGTTTACCGAAATTAATTTTGATACTCGCATAACAAGGTATTGAAACAGACAGAAATTGACACTTACAATACTATTATGAATTACAAAAGTTTCGAGACGAAATATTCTAATACAGGTTTAGTATTTAGGACAGGTTTTGGAACGAAGTACTCATTGTCTTAAAAGTGATGGACACTTGATAAAATTGTTCTCTAACTTTAATCGTTATTGTGCTAATATTGGCCGAATTTAATGCATATTTCTGTTTGAACACTATTTATAGGCAGTCTAGACGCCTATTCATAGCCTACTTGTTATTACCTGTGCCGTTACTAGACGAATTAATTACTATTAATACTAATACTGGGAATATTCTAACATTTAGAGTTTGGCTTCGATCCCAGTATTTAGTAGTTGACTACAAGGCGATATTTTTGTTCTAATGGAAGTTTGAATACTTCAATTGCATTTTGCCTCACCAGAATAGTGAAACATAGTCCTAGTGATCAACAGTACTCTACCGCAAACGCCGTCAAGGTGACAAAAAGATAACACATTACCATCTTCCTGCAGAGTAAAGGAAGGTTTATATCTGACGGAAGATGCGTCGCGCGTAACTTAATTTGTATGGGCTTCGCACCGACGCATCATCGGTTGAGTGTGAACGGTCGAGTGTTTTCTATACATTTATCTGTTCTGGCGTTGCGGGAACGATAATACGCGACGTAGGTTCCGTCAGATATGAACCTTCCCTTAGGGTCTCCTCCTGGAATGAGGGATTTATCAGGCCTTGAGTTCACCACGTCGGCCAAGTGCTGGTTGTCTTTTCATACCTTCAAGAACCATGTCGAAGAACTCTCAGGTATAAAAAGTTGCATCGCCGTGTTTTCTGTCACCGAACAAGTGATACAACTAAGTAAAGTAAATAAATAGTACATAGTAATATCTACACGAGTGTTGTATAAACATAATGTATTGTCCTTGTCCGTCACTCACCACTATTATTTGTGTACTCAAGGTTGCGCTTAGAAGCCTGAAATAAGTCGCTCGTGTTCTGCTATATACATAATAGACTTATGCATAGTTACGTAAATACAAAACAAATATCATCCATGTTAGACAAGTAAACACCAACAAAAACTGTAATTCAAAAAACGTATCAATTAATTTTTATTTCATTTATAATGAGATGCGGGAATTAACGAAAACAGGCATTTTACCTTAAAATACCTAACGTTTCGACGCAGGTTGCACTCGCCGTGGTCGCAGACTGACTGATAGGTCCTGTGACACTGCTGCACTGCAGGTCGCGTTATTTCCCGTATTTTATTATATATCAAACATGCAACGTGAGAGTTTAAAATTTATAATTCTTTAATTTTGAATACCACTCCCGCAGTAATAACTAGTCAAGACTCACTTAGACTTTTACAGATGCACAAAAGGTCATTTAGTACAATCAGACACGGTAAACTATTTTTTTTGTAACCGTTGCTCTATTCTCTACCACTATTGACTACCGACAACCTAAAGTTAGCAATACATTTTGTTTGAAAATCTGATCAGCGCCTCTAACATGCACCGAAGAAACTATTTTAGCGGTACATTTTAAATTTCAAACTTTCAATGATCGACATTATCAAGTGTAGAGAATGGCGCTACTATTGTAAAATTAAATATTAAAGTGAATGCTTTAGAAAAACATACACATATTATAATTATCCTGTCCTGTGTAACAAGATGATAATATTAAGTCGGGGAAAAGACTTTTCGCATTATAGTATGTATGAACTTGTAATAAAATCTTTTCTCTACACAAAAAAAACTCGATATTTGGGTACCTCACGAACTCACTGAAAGAAACCTAATCAACAATGTACTTTTTGATTCTTGAAGCCGAAGAGATTTTATTACAAGTTCATACATACTATAATGCGCAGACTTTTCCCCGATCTACTATAAGAATGAAGCAAAAGAAGTTTGCAGGGATTGTAGCGGCCCACCTCCATGACAAAAAGGCGTGATTTAATGTATATACATACGTAAATGTATCTTATAATTAAATGTATTACAATTTAAATAAAACTAAAAACTCTGTCAACTTTCTCTTAAAGCTATTTTCCGAGTCAATTTCACTCTTACACCAAATTAGTTCATAATATCTTAGATCCTTCTACGAATGAGCATTCGAGACTGATATTTCTTAGAAATGTTGTATTAGTTGCGATACTTTGACACGTGGGTGGGTCTTGGAAAGTTTCGACTAAGGTTTGTGATGTAAGACTTCATTTTATTTCGACTTATGAAATGTTCTTCTTCTTCTTATCGTTTGGTTACTGCTCAACCTAGTGTCAAAATTGTTCAAGCCGCCCGAAAGGCCTTTGACATGGCTTAACATCTGTTATCTTAGTAGACAACAACCGGGGCCGACATTTTACGTGCCCTCCGAAGCACGGAGACGCCCTACTCAAATACCACTATGCGGTCACCTATCTATAGAATGATCGTGCCAACGGTTGCTTCACCTATAGGTCGTTGTCCAACCGGTGAGCGCAACTGGCTATGGGCGCCTCGCTTATGAAATTATTCCTTAATACGAAAGTCTTACTGTCTGCTACACTTTCATGACTAAACTGCTACCAATATTTTTTCCATACAGTTATATCAGTTGTATCATTGTTACTCAATCGCGTTAAGGCGTGACAGTGTTGTAGCTTAAGTAGGTACCAGAGTAACTCAAATCATGTAGAAATTTAATACTAGTTTTTGTTCGTGACGTAATATAAGCCATACATCCATAGTCTAGGTGGTTGGAGTCGCCGGCAAGAGATTATAAAGTACAAATAATTATGAACTAAAGAAGTAATGCCTACCTAGTAAAAACTATAGTGGCTTTGGTTCCGATTATATTTACACTTATATTATAGGACGTGCCGTGAGTTGGAATCCCACTTTATACACACAAAGATTTAATTGTGTAAAGCTAGGATTCGTATTTTATTACTTGCGGACTTAGCACGTATCTCAGTTGACAGCTAGTATACGCCAAATTGAGGGTCACTATTTTCTGCTTTGAATTAAAGTGTTAATCACTATATTCTAAAAGAGAAGAATGTACAGCATAGTGGCTTTAAAATAGTTGTCAACTGAGATACTTGATAACCCCCCTGGTTTTATATAATATATGTTCTAATAAATTAATGAGTATTTTAATTCTTGAATTAACAACCCAACTAGAAGAATGTAAGTAAATACGTGAAAACGAACAAATAATATGAAAAACAAGGTAACAAATATTCACGAAATTCCGTGAATACAACTCAAAATCTACGCGAATATCCATTTCAAGTCATTATGAACTAAAGCAACTAGTTGGATTGTTTCACAGAGTGGGATGCAAAAATAATGGCATCGAGAAGAATACGAAAGTCATTAGTGGGCTTTAATCCTGGGATAATAACAAAAGGCGTAATGACGGAGCCGAGGTATCGTGTTACTATTTTAATGGAAAATTTATTGTTCGCTGTTTGTTGCTGCTAAATTCTTGTTTTGTTGAGTTAATATTATTTATTATTTATTCTATATACTCATGCATAGTACACCATGCGCAGTATGGGCACATATTGTCAATACTATTGAAATGTATACTATAATTTTATAGCAAATTATTACTGTCTGCCCTATACTTTATAGCTTTGCCAAATATTTTATACCTTAATTTTACGCTGAGTGTTATATAGGGTGTCCGGTGGCAGAATTTGGATTTCAAAATCAGATAATAAGAAAACTACAAAATATTTATTTTTATTTCAATGTCAATAATAAAGCAGGGAAACGGGGAACGATATTTTCTTTTAATGCTGAGATGGTCGGCGGGGCTGACCTTTACTTTTGAGGTACCCCCACAGAAAAAAGTCCATCGGATTAAGATCTGGCGACCTGGTGGGGGGTGGGGTGGGGGTACCTCAAAAGTAAAGTTCATGAAACAGCCCCGACCATCTCAGCATTAACAGAAAATATCGTTCGCGAGGTGAATGGCATCCCGACGTCTCTTCTCCAGCGAGTGGCGCGGAATACTGAAGCACGATTCCAAGAGTGTGTCCGTCGTAACGGTCAACATTTGGACGACATAATTTTTAAGAAATAAAACCCGCACTTCCCTGCTTTATTATTGACATTGAAATAAAAATAAATATTTTGTAGTTTTCTTATTATCTGATTTTGAAATCCAAATTCTGCCACCGGACACCCTATAGTTTCTGTAGTCGTCCATCCGTATGACTTTTATTTTTCATATTAATTTCGAATTAATTTCGGTAAACTGTAGCGCGATTCTGTACATTCGGTACTGTCGAGCATCGAAAGTACCGAATGTACAGAATCATCGAAAAATCGAGCTACTGTAGCTCGATTCTCTATTACTATGGACTACCGACAACCGGCTGTCATCGAGAAATTTTGTATGAAAATCTGATCAGCGACTCTGATGGACGTCGTAGAAACTTTTGGCAGTACATTCTAAATGCCAAAATTACTATAGCTAGCCGGTTGTCGGTAGTCAATAGTGGTAAAGGATCGAGGTACTGTCTTTTATATTTTGCCTCAATAAATAAAATCATATCTTTTTTATTTGAGTACCAACCGAGTTTTTTATATGAGAGAATGAGTATTACGCCTTATGTCAGGGTTGATTTAAAATAGTCTTTACTTGTTTGATTACGGGTCTTAAACTATCTTCATGCAAAATTTAATCAAATTAAGTTACAAGCATAGCTACAAAAGCGTTGTAGACAGAAAGACAGACTTAAGCATTTATAATATAAGTAAAGAAGAGAAGAGAGTATTGGTGCTTCAAAAAGATTAAAGAAATAATTTTAATAAAGTCCAAGTTGCGTGCCGGCCCTAGTCTTTGAAATAAATAGTTGAAGGGACAAAAGGCTTCAGTATTTTCTTGTAACAAAAGCTTCGCCTGCAGGAGTTTAAAGGCACATTCAATATAAACTAATTACCTTGGGAAACCTTCATTAATAGAATGTATTATTGTCCGTCCATTTGTTTACATTCTTAATGAGAATGAGCTAATTATGAGCTGTGTTTTTGAATTATCCGAGGCGCTCACAGCCAGTTGTGTTCACCGGTCGGTAAACGATAAAAAAATATATAATAGCGGTTACCAATCAGAAAAATATAATTACAAGTTACATCTAATATAATATGGAAATATGGCAGGTAGGGGCCTTAAGCAGGTACAACCCTCAATTAATTTAATTCGCACAGAAGAAAATATTTTTAAGTCCGCTTTAAAATTGGATCCAAAAAAAAATATCTGAATGCGCTACTAGTTTTAGTAACTTTATAAGTTATCTAATATTGATCAGAATATATATGCAGGTACAGTAAATAAAAACTGTACATACGTCACAATGACTAATACAATTAATGTGGCGACCACATCCTACAAGGGATCTAAAGTTTTAACGAGGCCAACCTTTTATAGGTAAGGGATGCTAAAATGGTCATTTAATTCAAAGATACTTAATGCAATTGCCTACAAAAATAGACAAGGGTGTATAATTAATTAAGAACCTGTGTCTGACGAGCCCATGCTCCCTTTAGTTAGGTTAGTAGGTCAAGACAATGGGAAAGTCAATGCTTGTCAATTAAGACGAATTCAGGCTTGTTAAATTAAGACCCTTTGCTCATTAATAAAGATCTTGTTATAATTAAACTGCCCTTCCCGTGATTAACAGTTGGTACTATTAAGTATTTAAAGTTTGACATTTAAAATGTACTTCAAAATTAGTTCCTACGACACCCGCTAGAGGCGCTGGTGAGATTTTCAGTTTTTTCAAACAAGTGTCAACATTCCTTCTGGTAAGCTTCTAGTGATCTATCTGAACCGGGCTTAGAACCAATTAAAAGATCTTGTAAGGTAAGTATTACTAATGGTGTTCACATTTTGCAAAAACTCTGTGAAGCGTATACGCAGTACAACCAAATGAGTACGCATTTTCTTATAAAATTGCGTCACCAAAACCAACATACAGTCCCTGGCCAAATTATTAGACGCACTATAACATTTTATGTTAAATGTTAATTATCAGGTCATATTATACAGATCTATGGTTTTTGCTAGATATAATGTATTTTTTTTTATTATTCACCTATTTATCTCATTTTTTAACATAAATAAAACATCATACTATAGAAAAAAAAATATTTATTAGACATTGAAAATAAATTAAATGAATGTGACTAAATTTTAATATTTTGTTGGGTCACCTTTAGCCGCTATGAGAGCTTTTATTCTGCGTGGCACACTATTAATGCATGACTGTACCATCTCCTGCATTCGAGGATGATGATTCCACACATGTATGATCTTTTCTAAGACCTGAGTTTTGTTAATGATCACATCTTTAGCCACTACTCTTTTCATGAGCTCCCACACCTTTTCAATTGGATTCATATCGGGGCTATTACCCGGCCAATCCAACAGAGGGATGTTTTGTTCTGCTAAATATGCTTTGACAGACCGAGCTGTGTGACAGGGAGCTCCGTCTTGCATAAAAGTGAAAGGTTCTCCATTTGGAAACCGCTCTTGGAGCTGTGGAATCAATCGATTTTGTAAGACTTCTTTGTACTGATCCTGTCTCATCATGCCATTTACCACGTACAGACGTCCAGTACCCTTGCCACTGATGACTGACCAAATCATTACTTTTGTAGGATGCTTTACAGTCTGTACGACCCAGTCAGGATAAAACTTTTCTCCACGACGACGCCGCACAGACTGAGCTTTGGTTTGTAAAATTTCAAATGTACTTTCATCACTAAAGCAGACCTGAAAACAATAGAAAAAAAATAACATAAACATCAAGAGTAGCACATACTCTTGCTTAATTTCATAGAGAATAATGAAAAGTACCACTTCTGATGAAATAATAACATCTTACCGATCTCCAGAAGTCCACATCTTTATCACACCACTGTTTGGCCCATTTCAGTCGCTTTGCCTTCATTGCAGCTGTTAACTTGGGTTTCCTGGCGGGGCGGCAGGCCTTAAAACCTAAATCATTCAATTTCCTTCTAACACTGCGCTCAGAAGTATTGACATTAGCTTCTTAGAGTTGCGATGTTATTAGTTTCGTGGTGGCAAATCGGTTTTCCAGGCATATTTTCTTTAAACATCTTTCTGACCTTCGAGTGGAAATAGGATTTCTGCCGCACCTCTTCTTTCGTTTCGGGCTCAATTCCTCCCCTGACTCAATTTTCTTCTTTATGCGACGTACATTAGCTTCAGAAATCTCCAGTCTTCGTGATATTTCTCGGTTTGAGAATATGTCAGCATTCACGAAGGCCTTTACTTCAGCTCTTTTACGTGGTGAAAGATAGCCTTTTTTGACCCATGTTGAAAATGCTCTTATCGATTATTTAACTGTGCACCGAAATAAACAAATAACTGCATAGCATAAAACTACGAAACAAATAACACAGCGCATAAAGTCACAAAAATATATCCGCAACTCAAAAACGCGCGCAAACGCGCCTAGACCAGGTTTGGATTTACTTACGTTCGTTTTTCTAAAGTTTAACATAGTATAGCTATACCTTAAAATAAATACAAATACGAAGTATAAAACAAATCTCTTTAATAAACTAACTATTTTATTTATGTGAAAATACAAAAATACTTCATAAAAACTAGTATAAAATACTAATCATTCAAAAAACTACAGTGCGTCTAATAATTTGGCCAGGGGCGGTATGTATCAATTTTAATGATATTCATATTCGGTTTCTGTTTGACTATTTATGAAAAAGACTTTTCCTGGAGGATACATTATAACAATAAATAATAATATTTCCTTAAAGAAAAAATATCAATTGATATCCTTCTTTCTGTTGGAAGTTATATTCTATGCAAACTTCAAATAGTAATAAAAACAACCTTATGGCATTTCGGCCAACCCGAATTCGCTTCGCGTCTTCGTGATCAACAATCACATGTACAAAAGTTCTTAGCTCGGGTTTTGTGCAGTGTTATTTGGCGTTATTTTAAATTACCTGAGTGATGATGATGATGAATGATGAAACAATACAGATGCCCTGTAAATCAAATTACTAGAGACGTTTCAAAAATAAAATATATAACGTTAAAATAGCGCTCCATTTTTTTGCTATTTCCATATAATATGTTAATTATATTCTGGCAAGATTCGATTAGATTATACCTGGCGGAAATAAATTACACTTAACCATTTTGTTAATACTATTTCCAAACTCTTAGTTAATTTAATCTCGAAACGAAATAAGGTAGGTTTCTTCTTAGTAACTTCCTGTACTTAGGTTGTAATCTAACAAATAGAAAAACTAGTATCGCATCTGATCTTTTAGGTTCAATAAGCTGATTGGAACTCAGTAAAACCTAGTAATGGTAAAATCTAATTATTTCTATACGCAGATGCTCTTTATTAAGGAAAGACTTGTTTAGGGTTCCATACCCAAAGGGTAAAACCCTATTACAAAGAATCCGCTGTCTGTCTGTCTCCAGGCTGTATCTCATAAACCGTGATAGCTAGAAAGCTGAAATTTTCACAAACTATGTATTAAATAAAAAATAAAAAAGAATTAAAGGAGATCCCCATACAATCAATGTGCATTTTTTTGTACTTTTTTTGGTACAGAACCCTTTGTGCGCAAGTCTAACTCGCAGTTGGCCTGTTTTCATTATTTTGTGTTAAATAGTTAAAGGCCCATGATTGGCCACACATTCTAGATTAAATTATACGGAAGAAGGAAATAGACGCTCTCCGCTGTACCGTTAAACAATACCAGGTGATACGAATTATATTAAATTGAAAGAAATATTTTTAGCTTAAGCAAACTTACAAAACATGCGTTACTATAATTATAACCTAAGAAGTTATTCAAACCGAGCTTCATATTTATCTATCGGAAGGCGATTATCGATTATCCACAGCCGGCTAGATATTAACAAACTTTTTATACAAAAATTAGATCAGCGCCTAAAGCGGTCGCCGAAAAAACTATTAATGCAATACATTTTAAATGTCAGACTCGATACTCGATAGTACCGACTGTAGAGAATCGCGCTACTGATATAATCTCGTTCATTAGAACATATATTTCGTAGAGCTAGTTCCCCCGAGGGTTCATAATGTAAGTTTGTGCAATACTTGCATAAATACAGCGATAGTTTGAGCTGAAGTTATTAACAGCCTCGAGCATACATCATCCTTCGCCGAAGATATCGTGTCCGTGCGTATATTACTTGTATCTGGTCTTACGTCTTAATTAAGAAAGTATTTATTTAATACCATAACATTATTTTGCTGCATTTTACTTTTCTGAAGTACTTATACTTTCGTGCAGTATATATACGATTTTAGCAACAGCCGCGTTGATCGATCTCTGAGGTTAAGCTCTGCTTGCCGAGGTTGTGCTGTGGATGGGTGACCATCTTACACATATTCGTTAAATTGTGGGTCCCGGCTGTCATTTTCGACGATCTTTGACAGTCGTTAACAGTAGTCAGAAACTTGAAAGTCTGACAACCAGTCTTACCGAAGGGTATCGTGTAATAATCCAGGTGATGGGTTGTGGAGGTCAGATAGGCAGTCGCTCCATGTAAAACTCTAGTATCCAGCTGCATCCGGTTAGACTGGAAGCCGACTCCAACATAGTTTGGTAATAAATCTGAATCTATGAATTTGCGTTCTTTTTATAAAAAGACTAGCTGACCCGCGCAACTTCGCTTGCGTTACTTAAGAGATAATGGGTCAAATTTTTCCCCGTTTCCGAAACATTTTTTACTGGTACTCTGCTCCTATTGGCAGTAGCGTGATGATATATAGCCTATAACCTTCCTCGATAAATGAGCTATCTAACACTGAAACTAAATTTTTTTAAATCGGACCAGTAGTTCCTGAGATTAGCGCGTTCAAACAGACAAACAAACAAACAATCAATTGCGCTTCTATAAATATTGGTTAAAATACGGTTAAATTAAGCATTTATATGGATAAATATAATTACCTTGATAATTAAAACTCTTATTAATAGTTTGCTGCAACGTACACCTCTATTAATTAAAACTATCTCGGAATATTTTCAGCTTAAGCTTTCCTACGCTTCGTTATTCAGTTTTAATTGAGGTTTTAGTTGCAATGGAAATAATCTGTTACATTTTGTATTTAATAATTAATTAATTCAGTTTTAATGTAATTGTTAACATTTATGTTATTGTATTGGTCGGGGAAAAAGTCTTTTCGCATTATAGTACTATGTATGAACTTGTAAAATAATCTTTTCTCTACACAAAAAAGCTCGATATTTGGGAACCTCACGAGCTCACTGAATGAAACTAATGAACCGTGTACTCATTTGTGATTCTTGAAGCCAAAGCGATTTTATTACAAGTACATACAAACTATAATTAGAAAAGACTTTTTTCCCGACCTAATATATGTGGGTCGATCAAGAAAGATTATAAAACCTTCTTCGGACTATATGCTAATTTCGTTGACTGCTAGCTTAATAATGCAATTTTTTTTTGGTATGATTATGGTATTAGTTCTGGGTTGAGTTCCTAGCATTGGGCTTCTATTGGAACTTCCATCGATCCTATAGACATAAAAATGCTATAACAACTACTACTTCGTTCCACCTTTCTTCAAGCTTAACATATTAGGTACTTGTAATAAAAGCTCTTTGGCTTCAAGAATCACAAATGAGTACATAGTTCATTTGGTTTTTTCAGTGAGCTCGTGAGGTACCCAAATATCGAGCTTTTTTGTGTAGAGGAAAGATTTTATTACAAGTTCATACACACTATAATGCGAAAAGACTTTTTCCCCGACCTTTCTAAGAAAATAACTAAACCCATTTTATTCTAAAACAATTGTACGAGCCACGTGTATCTCAAACTCCGTGACACCAAGTAATTTCCCAAACTGTTGGGATTATCCGTTTCCAACCCGTGACGTGTGCTATCTACGAAATGAGATCTGTCAAATTGCGTAAAGAGATCCCGGGAGCTAGCCCCGATTGAATTTAATTAAAAATCCTAAGCCTTTGGTCGAATGAACCTATTTTTTCTTGTTTGTAGCTCTCGAGTGCCGTATTTTCGTATGACGTGGGATTTCAATAGGTTAATGGGATGCTGACGTCATCGTTTGAATTGTTTCGGTTACGTGAATATAAACAGGAAATCCTTGACGTTTGTTTTCTAGTTATGTAATTTTATATTGTTGTGGAAAATGTAATAGTAAGTGTTTAAGGGCCAGTCTTTTTAGTTCACAAATCAGTGTAGGATAACCTATTCGATAGACAAAGTGACAGCAATGCCAAGCTAAGTGCTATCAAAATTCCACCCGATTAGGTGGCTGATACTTATTCAGTAGATATGAAATTGACCATAAAAAAGTTATTTTTATTGTTCACTACTTAATTTAATGATAAAGTTCCATCGCTTTCTAGTTCCTGCAAAGTTAAGCAGCCACTGACGCATTATATCTACCACCAATATCCACTGAAACCTGAACAAGGTCATTGAACCTGTACAATTATAAACAAAACGAGACAAAGCTATTAAAATTCCTTACAAAATAACACAAACATTCTTCACACACATTTCCTCTTATTCCCAAATAATCCGCATAAAACAATAGCTATTTATTCCCCTTTTCATTCATGAAATATACAAGGATAACAGCATATTACTGTGTTCGTATCGCCCACTTGTGACACAAAATCATTTCATTCATCTCGTACAGTGGACTCGGTTCAATGAACTCTTATACAGATCGTAGGAGGAAGGTTATAAGTTTGATAGAAATTTAATTAGTTCAAGTTTTATACGTGGTAGATTCTCTGAGGAACAGTTTTAAAGAGCAGTGTTTAATGCGAAAGAAAAACTGGTCACATCTGCGATGTCTCGAAAAATGGTCAGGTGCGTAGTTCTCGTAACCTGCGGTCTTGTATGACAAGATGTATGGAATTGAGTGGGGCGAAGGAAGTTTGTAAGGATCGGTACCAAGTGCTTTACTTTGGTCTTACCCCTATGAGAAAAAAGCGTGATATTATGTATGTACATTTTACTACTGCGATAGCAGGTTATAATTACCTTACTCTCATTTATAGATTCGATTACTTGATCTGATCTATAACTGTTCAAGACTGATCCTTCAGTTTATAGTCATTATTTGCAAAAGTTCTCGCATTACGAAGGCAGTCTGATCACGAGGTTTTGGCTTCTGTTCCCGGAAACGTACAAAGTATCATCTTTTTTAAATTATAATATTTTTTTTTAATAGTAGCCTAGAGTTTGGTTACATAACCAGTATTCTACAGAAGGTTGGCCTGTCGTTGGCCACCTATTACATGAGACTAACGTTCTAAATGGAGAAACGTGGGTGTACTTTATAAATACTTTCGGGTAAAATAGGTAAGAAGTTATGTAGGTTTTAATGAATGGATATTGCTAAGTCGTGTCCATGTTGTGTCATATGTCTGATATCAAAATAACTTCAACACGTAACGAGTAAACGACCACTTTCCTGCTGGGATTACACCCACATCCGAACAGTTACGAGATGTTCTACGTAGAAGCGGCTTATAGGGTGCAGTTACAAACTATAGAACAAATTCTAGGAATGGAAAGCCGATAGCCGGTAGTTCTAAAGATTCGATGATTTTGTTTGATGTAGTAGTAGAATTAAGTAACTGCATATTATACAGTAAGAATATAAGTAGGAACATTTAACCAATATTTTAAGGGACAGTTTTCTAGCCTGTTGACTACCGAGAACCTATCGGTATTTTTTTTATGAAAATCAGTGTAGTGTATTATGCAATAAACATTTTATAGAAATTTATTTCTCCAACTTTGTCTTTGATATTTAACTTTTCGACAAATATTATTATACGTGTGTATTTAAAACGAATAGATTTTTTACTATAAAAATAATAATAGATATTAGGATTAGATTAAAAATTAATAATAGATATATTATTATTATTCCTTTTTAAAAAACAATATTTTTTTTTTACTAATCAAAAAAAAATACCTACCATAAATAATAAATTAACTAACTACTAATATACTTAACATAATATAATCTGTAACTACACGAAACATACCGCTAAGAGGCAAACCCCAAACACTCGGTAAGTCCATTCAAAGGAGTTTATTCCTACACAAAATGGTAGAACTACGGTAACATTTTGAGTACGGTGTCCTTCGTGGAAACCGACAACCATTTCCTAGTACGAGTTACATAGAATAAACCTTTTCTTGTACAATATTATATGTAGGCAAGTTCATTCAGAGAATTCACAAGCCGCAGACATTTCGCAAATACAGCTGTTAGCCTTTTAACGGTAGTGTAGAGATTTAAAATAAAATACCTTTAGGATTTCTTTGTGTATCATTTTTGTTAAAATCACAGCAAAAAAGTTATTAAAGTTTTAAAACCAAGTTTATGATTCAACGCAATTTTCACAGTTACAAGACACTAAATAACTTAAGATAGATCAGTCAACTGAGTGTCCTCTGCACTGTGTCTACGTTCTGTAGCCCCATTTTCTACAGTCGCTACTATCGAGTATCGAGAATTTGACGTTTTAAATATACTGAAAAATTAATTCCTGCATTATTCGCTGGAGGCGCTGATCAGATTTTCATACAGCATTTGTCGATAGCTAACTGGTTGTCGGCAGTTGAATGTAGTAAGATTTCCTCCCTATTCGATTTTTACTACCTCTACAGCTTGAGTTCAAGTTGTTCAGCGGCACCTATAATATTAGGTGGGGAAAAGTGTTTTCGCGTTACAGTTTGTATGAACTTGTAATAAAATCTCTTTGGCTTCAAGAATCACAAATGAGTACACGGTTCATTAGGTTTCTCTCAGTGAGCTCGTGAGGTACCCAAATATCGAACTTTTTTGTGTAGAAAAAATATTTTATTACAAGTTCATACGTACTATAATGCGAAAAGACTTTTTCCCCGACCTGATATTTGCAATATTTATTGAATTCTAACGTTAAATATTGTACATAAAGAAATTTTAAAGAAATTTACTCGAGCACAAAAAATATTTTCCCAATACTATTTCTACTTGCCAAGAGTCTCTTTGATCTAACTTTCGGCTTATGTTAATAATTATTATTATAATCAGTTGTGATAAAGGTTGTTGACCTCTTTCATAATTATAATCTGAAGATCAAAACATTGTTGAAAACTCTAGTTATCCGCAAATTATAAGTTTAATTACAAAACAAAAGTTTTTTAACAATCTAGCCAACAATATCAATTTATTTTATTGATTCAATGTTAACACCACCTCCAAACTAAAATTTGTG
This sequence comes from Anticarsia gemmatalis, assembly GCF_050436995.1. NCBI lineage: Eukaryota > Metazoa > Arthropoda > Insecta > Lepidoptera > Erebidae > Anticarsia > Anticarsia gemmatalis. The sequence continues at coordinate 3,197,687 of NC_134756.1, read as the reverse complement.
TTTAACTTAATTCAAGCTGTTGTTCAAGCCGCTTGAAGGCCTATGACGTGACGATTGGCTATCTTAATTGACAACGAAACTAAATTGAAAACTCAGGCTTAATAATATAATGCGGACACCCATCCACGAAACGTGCACTCTTAAAATTGCTGGCACCCAATGATCGTTTACTGTAGCTCAATTCTCTACTACTATCGACCACCGACAACCGACCAATCATCGAGAAAAAATTGTATGAAAATCTGACCAGCGCCTCTGACGGACGTCGTAGGAAATATTTTGGCAGTAAGTACATTCTAAATGTCAAACTTTCGATGCTCTATAGTACAAATTATACAGAATTGCGCAACTGATCGGGGAGCGCAACTTTACTGTGTCTAATACTGGTACTGTCTTTGTACAACAAAAAATTTGGACAAGTTTATTCAATTAACAACTTGAAACCATTTGCTCATTCATTCAAAGATCCCGTTTTCTACAAATTGAAACAAACCTACTATAATATTAATACAAATACAACAGACCCTAACGGACTTTAACCCGTAAGGTTATTGACCTTTGATCTCAGTTTAATTACACAATATTATTTCAATATATCAAGGAACATTAATATCATAATTAAGGAATAAAATAAAAGAAACAATAAATTGTTACTTTTCATTTGAAGAAATTTTCCGCTAAAATAATTGAATACTCCAATTAGGAGTTTGATTCTGAAACCTTTTATAACAGACTGATATTCTTTGTTTCGTGGTTACTTTATTTAATAATTATAAATTATTAATTATAATGCTCAGTTATTTAAAAGGACAAATTCTAGAACATTCTCGACGTGGACTGTAATAATTTATTGTTGTTAATGGCACATTGAGAAGTCTGGCGATTTTCTGATGTCGAAATTGAAGGTTGGGAAAAGAAAGGAAGGCATCACCCGTAGCTCTATTCTCTACTACTATCTTCTACCGACACCAAGTTAACTACCAAGAAATTTTACGCGAAAATCTGTTTAACGCCTCTACAGGTCTCCGTAAGAACTATTTTGGCAAAAAAATTAAATGTCAAACTTTCGATACTTGACAGTACCGAATGTAGAAAATTGCGCTACCGTAGCGCGATTCTTTATAAACGGTTCTAACGAGTATCGAGAATTTGTCATTTACAATGTACTGAACAATTAGTTCCTCTGTTACCCGCTAGGGGCGCTGATCAGATTTTCAGACAAAATTGAGGAATTTTGTTGTAAATTTTCGAGGGATAGTAAGCCAGCTTGTCGATAGTTGTAGGAAATCGCCCATCCACACTACATTCCTACGTCTTTTGCAAATAATCGTCTTTTACGCATCGGCTTGTTGCTATATTCAGGCACACGAAGATATCTGGCACGTACTTTAGTATCTTAAAGTATACACGTTGTAAAGGAAGAACGTCGTAAACGTTTTACAACTGCGTTACTGCCACGGTTTATTGCTACTTAGGACATTGTTGGCACGTCCGAGACGTGCGTTGATTACTCAATCGTGTACTTTCAACTATTTTTATAATAATAAACGTATATTTGTATAAAAAAAATCATACAATAAATAAGTGATACGTGTGTATTTCAAAAATCAACATTAATTGGGCAGCTCATACGCGGTCATCTGGAAATAATTAAAACCAGATAATTGATAAACAAACTTATATACTCCTTACCTAAGGTCAATTTGGGTAACTTTGAATCATTTCATATAAAGACGGATTTTCAACCAGCTTTGTCTTCAAGCCCACCACACGCTGCGGTAATTTGGCGAAGTAACCACGGTCATCTCTGCGCCAAACGTGCACTTTAAGTTTACGACAAATTCTTACTACAGGTGTAAAATTGAATTTTTAAATCGTAATCGTGAAATAGTAGGAAAATCCTCATTATAATAGTACACATTTTTTTTTTGTAACGCAGTCACGTTCACAATTTAAGAGAGGTGTAATTTTTTATAGTAAATGATCCGAATAATTTCAAATGTGAGAACGTTAATGGCCCGTAAGTACTGATAATATTTTTATTTGGAAGAGACTTTTTGAAATTACTTTATTATGTGATGAGATTGGTGTGGATGAATTATTATTTAGTTCTATTTCGTAGCAATTTGCACAAAATCGATGACTAACTTTTGCTAGCGACTTAGTCCGCATGAACAGTAGCCCGATTCTGTACAGTCGGTACTTTCGTGTATCGAAATTTTGGCATTTAGAATGTACTGCCAGAATATTTCCAACGACACCCGTCAGAGGCACTGATCAGTAGCTCGATTCTCTACTACTATCGACTAACGACAACCGACCTGTCATCGAGAAATTTTGTATGAAAATCTGATCAGCGCCTCTGACGGGTGTCGTAGGAAACATTTTGGCAGTACATTCTAAATGTCAAATGTCGATAGCTAGCCGGTTGTCGGTAGTCGATAGTAGTAGAGAATCAGGGTACAGATTTTCATATAAAATTTCTCGATGACAGGTCGGTTGTCGGTAGTCGATAGTAGTAGAGAATAGAGCTAAAGAAGTCTGCGTGTAAAGAGTATCTTATGCGTTATAAAGTATATCTGTCAAAATCTGTTGGCAGTTTTAATAGAAAACCAAATTTTAATAAAGTCGCTGCCATGAATCAGAATAGTGAGATAAATACTTGAGCTAATATCAAATGCCATTTCTCTTCTTAACTGAAATAAATTAACATTTTACTTTCATGAGAACAATTGCAGTTAATAGTACCTTCTATGTAGTTTTATACATAGGAAACCAAAAAAAAACCTATATTAACTAAACCTTTTACCAGCTACGCCATCTAGCGGAACTAACCGGCACTACGAGAGCTTCAAAGCTCGGCCATCGATTGAAATGTTAAATTATGTTTGTAGAGGACACTACAAGCCATTTGCGAATTGCCGTAAACACGGACAGCACTTTCAGAAAAAAACAATGTAATAATGTAGTAAGGTATAATATCTATACTAATACTAGCGGACCCGACAGACGTTGTCCTGTCTACACGTCTTTAATTTGAAAATTTTAAACTTTTTTTAATAATCTAAACCATTCTCAGATCCCCTTGAACACACACAAAAAAAATCATCAAAATCGGTCCAGTCGTTTAAGAGAAGTTCAGTGACATACACACTTACAGAAGAATCTATACTAATCTATACTAATATTATAAATCTGAAGAGTTTGTTTGTTTGTTTGTTTGAACGCGCTAATCTCAAGAACTACTGGTCCGATTTGAAAAATTATTTCAGTATTAGATAGCCCATTTATCGAGGAAGGCTATAGACTATATATCATCACGCTACGACCAATAGGAGCAGAGCAGCAGTAAAAAATGTTACAATAACGGGGAAAAATTTGATCCATTCTCTCTTATGTGACGCAAGCGAAGTTGCGCGGGTCAGCTAGTTATATATATAAAGATTATAAAGCTGAAGAGTTTGTTTGTTTGAACGCGCTAATCTCAGGAACTACTGGTCCGATTTGAAAATTTCTTTCAGTGTTAGATAGTCCATTTATCGAGGAAGGTTATAGGCTATATATCATCACGCTACTACCAATAGGAGCTGAGTACCAGTGCAAAAGTTACAAAATTAAAAAAATTACGGCTCTCTTATATGTGACGCAAGCGAAGTTGCGCGAGTCAGCTAGTTACTAATAATTTGATTTGTATCAGTAGCGCGATTCTGTGCAGTCGGTACTGTCGAGTTGCGAAATTTTGTCATTTAGAATGTACTGCCAAAATATTTCCTACGACACCCATCAGAGGCGCCGATCAGATTTTCATGCAAAATTTCTTGATGACAGTCGGTTGTAGGTAGTCGATAGTAATAGAGAATCGAGCAACTGTACCAGGCACAGAATCTAACTCTTTAGTAGCTATCCCTACAGAAATATCGAAACACAGTAACACATCTTGGACTGCAATGCGAAATTCTACCATCGATACTGTCAGCTAGCGAGCGATTGACGCTTAAAATTAGTTTTTGTGAAATACTCTAGATTGATCAAATTTTCATTAACATTTTTCGTTGGCTATTCAGTTGTTGATAAATCGATAGTCAGCAGTTCTTCTTTATACATACTATCGATCGGACCGCAGTGTCTGTCAATAAAATTTATTTATTCCTACAATGATTGATGACTCTTCCATTGATTTATGGTTTGAAACGGATGCAAAACCGGTTTTTATGCTATGCAAGAATGCGTATGTTATTGTATAGTTAGTTAAAAGATCAGGTGCACATACATTAGGGTGGAGCGTCAATGTATGGAGAAAAAAAAAAGTAACTGAATCGTGTTTGAATACTTGCAGAAAGTTGCATTTGCCTAAATTATATGTAATTATATATTTTTTTATTTTTTTTGACATATTTTTTAGCCCTCTACCTGAGCTTAAAGTTAGAAAAAAAAATCAAATAAGGTATATTTTTGAACATAAAGGTAATGGTACATAAATCAAATTTTTAGTATATTTTAACATTCATATTATAAAAAAACAACCCAACTTTATATAAACATCTTTATTGAGAAAAATAAAATAAAATTATAATAAGAAATTGAAATGCAAAAAGTGGTAAAATCGAGAAAAATCCGAAATTTTTTTGGGTACTACAAAACTTATTTTCGTCACAGAATATGGCATTATTGACCGTGATTTTATTTTAAAACGAATTAACCTATCTCTGGCTTTTTTTCCAGACACTAGTTGATGCTTCAGTGACCATTTTTATACATCGTTCTACCGCTTGTGTGTGACAAGGATAATCCGGCAATTCCACCATAATTGGCAAGTCAAATGCAAGTAGATTTTCCAATTCTATTCACTGATATCCCTTAATATTGGAAAAGATGTTACTTGTGATTTACTCCATACAATCATATCAGTATAGTCTTCTGCGTGGTAGTTTAACTTCTGAAATTTAAATATTCTTATCCCAGATTGTTGACTTTTTCTGACTGCGATTATTCATCTTATTGCCATTTCTTTTATATGTGGCCGCTCTTAACATAACTTCACTGTAAAGTTTTCAGTTTCTTTGGATTTTGGATAGCGTAAAAAATGAAAATATTTATCATAATTGCATTTCACCATTTGGATCACGCGTTGTATGGTAACAGTTGGTAATGACGCCGTTGTGGACTACAGTTTCAAGAGATATTATTGAAGTATGATGAGTAATATATTAATGAAACTGTATTGAAAACACTAGAAATAGGAGGCTGTTTTCCATTGTTTCTCTCTTTTTCTTCGTTTCTAACAAAAATAATATGCTTTAAAGTATCTGCTACAGTTGGAAGCACAGATTTATTAATCAAAAATTAATTAAGTTTCTAGAGTGGCCGTGCGTTTCTTGCTAGCTCTTCTCATAAGGCTCTACCCCCTTTCCGAGCTAGTGGTAGATTCAGTAATTGTATCGACTATCATAAGTGTAAATTTTTGACCTAAATGAATAAATGATTTGATTTTGATTTCAAACAAGGTGGTCCAAAAATGGGGCAATCTGCTTCGTTTCGCAAAATTCTTTTCGACATTGTAACGTAGATATTTTATTAATTTTAAAATGTTCACACAATAAATAGCACTGGACTAATGTTAACATGAAACTAGAAATGTAAAGAACATCATCATCAAAACATTTAAACTAAACAACTCAACTTACAAAATTACGCTAAAGTACCTTTATTTTGATAAATTTGGCGTAGTATTATCATACGTTAGCAATTTATTGACCTTTATATGGACCACTTATTATGAAATTCATGATATAGGGGATATTATAATTCACAATAATAATAAAATAATTGTTTATTTCTTGGTATATGAAGTTCTTTATTATGGGTCAATTTCAAGAATTTTTATAAACTTCAAGCAGCAGTAGAGGGCTTAAAGTGGGTTCCAATATTTTTTTTATTATTTTTCTCGTACAGTTGGGAGTACAATACAACAAACTGCTACTATTCAAATGTGGAAATCAAAAATTTTTTTTGACGCTCCACCCTAACCTGTAGTCAATAGTTTTACTAATGTGATAGTGGATTTTGTTGAAATTTGACAGTGTTTGTATGCAGGAGATGCTGTAGAATGCTAAATAGAAGTACGTGTGAACTCAGGTAAAAAAAAGGTAATCGTACGTTTATTCGTTATGTCTTTCAAAAAGGTCAGTCGTATAGTACTCGTAACCGGTGGTGCTGAATGACAAGATGTTTGAACGTGAATGAAGCAATATAAGTTTGTAGGAATCGTAGTTTTCTACACAGGGTGTCTGCCTCCATGGGAATAAGGTGTATGTAAAGCCCATTGCTGTCCCACTGCTGTAGCTCGATTCTCTATTACTATCGACTACCGACAACCGACCTGTCATCGAGAAATGTTGTATGAAACTTAGATCAGCGCCCCTGACGGGCGTCGTAGGAAATGTTTTGTACACTCTAAATGTCAAAATTTCGATAGCTAGCCGGTTGTCGGTAGTCGATAGGGGTGGAGAATCGAGGTTCTGGGCAACAGTCTTCCAGAATGCGGAGGCGAGACCTCGAGTTGAACACGCTGGCCTGCATTCCTTCAGAAATACTTTATTTTCCTTAAATTTTATTTACCTGTATCGATGTGAATATCAAGAATGTCATATTTATTGACGTTCTCTGATCTCAGTTCATACCTAAAAGAAAAATACATGATTTTTTATATTAGGTCGAGAAAAAAGTCTTTTCGCATAATAGTAGTATGAACTTGTAATAAAATCTCTTTGGCTTCAAGAATCACAAATGAGTACACGGTTCATTAGGTTTCTTTCAGTGAGCTTGTGAGGTACCCAAATATCGAGCTTTTTTGTGTAGAGAAAAGATTTTGTTACAAGCTCATACATACTTTAATGCGAAAAGACTTTTGCCCGACCTAATATGTATAACTTTTAATTTTTTTTTAACAATAAAGCAAAGTGAAATAATCTTGATCCTAAACGATATTTTGTATCACAAGGAAAAAGGTAAAGCAATAAATCTAACATAAAAACAAGCTTCACTAGATTTTTAATCGCTAGTTATCCATTAGATATCCCTTTAGTGGCCCCTCATGAGTTTATAATGTAGTGCTGTCTCTCTCACTCTTATTCATTGTCTCTTTCCAATAAAGCTTTGTTTAAAGTCTAATTTTGACCTTGGCATAACAGGCTCCCAAAGAATGAATCGTTTACGATTTAAAACATGTTTATTATTAGATGTATCTATATGGGTTATGCTATATAGATCTTTTATTTACTTAGAAGCCATATAATTATGTGTTTTGATCTATAAGTTTAATTGACATGACTTCTGATTGTAAGGTCTAACGTTCGGTTTCTGGGTGGGGCTAAGTGATATTAGTTTATTTCTAATTTAAATTTAATTACCCTCAATAATAGTCCGGAATATGACATGTGCCCTGTAAAATCCATAAGCTCGCTCCCATGTAAATAGGCAGGCCACTTGGTACGATCCTTATAAATTTATAACTTATAAAAACATTTAATTATTGTACTTTATTATTGTTATTTTTAGGATTAAAGCTTAGAAATTATGCATGAAAATGTTTGATGTTGCAAATCCGATTAATAATAAATTCAACCCATTAATGTCCCACTGCTGGGCAAGGGTCTCCTCCCGTAATGAGGGAGGGGTTAGGCCTTGAGTCGACTTGAGAAAAAGGCTAGATAAAAAAAAAACATTCGCGGACCATATTTATTTCCACAGACCACTGGTTGGGAGCCACTGCTTTACTGTGAACTGCGGCTAAAAGACAGTTCATACATAATGCACTTAATTAAGGTCATAGGCTCTTGTATACGCTGTACATTGCAGGTACTATGTGTTTACCTTGCGGATAGAGTTTGCATTGCAAATAGATAGTTGTGATAGTATCTAACGCCTGCTTTGTATGTCTGCCGCATAGGAAAACTGTGACATGTAGGTGTTATGTAATTGTGAACTTTACTTTATTTCAACAGTGATTACTTATTTTTTAAGGTTGACTTCACAACCATATGTGACGAATAGCCAGGAAGAGAGAGAGAGAGTGTTTAGTTGTATAAGTTGACACCTCCCACGCAAGTAGTCGCAGGTTCGACCCCGTGGCAACACACCAATGACTTTTCGAAGTCATGTGTGTATTAGTAATAATTATCACATGCTCCAACGGTGAAGGAAAATATCGTGAGGAAACCTTGCGTGCCTAAAATTTGTTAAATATATTTTTTTGAGGGCATGCAAAGTCCCCAACCCGCACTTGGCCAGCGTGGTGGACTCAAGGCCTAACCCCTCCCTCATTACGGGAGGAGACCCTTACCCAGCAGTGGGACATTAATGGGTTAAATTTATTTATTAAATTTATTACCTATCCTTAACTACTAGATGAATGAGTCTAGCGTATGCAAAAATGATCTAACCTCTGACCTTGTTGATTGTTAGGGTACATCCGAACAAAAACATTTCTGACATCACATTTTACTATCTGTTTAATTAATTTCAATTGTTGTAATTAAACTCTCGCTGTTTTAGTGTTTATTTATCTTTTAGATAGATGTCTGGATAAATAACGAATAAATTAATTTAAGACCATGCGTGTTAGTGTAGGTTTCTATGCAGACAATTAATAAAACAATGAGTTCTATTATACTGGAATACATGCCGAGATACTCGTATTGATATTATAAATGCGAAAAGCAAAAAGCTCTTTGGCAAAAAGTATTTAGTTTCGTTCGTTTAATCTATACTTATATTATAAAGCTGAAGAATTTGTTTGTTTATTTGAACGCGCTAATCTCAGGATCTACGAGTTCAATTAGAAAAAATATTTCAGTGTTAGATAGCTCACTTATCGAGGAAGGCTATAGGTTATATATCATCACGCTGAGACCAAAAGGAGCCGAGTATCAGTAAAAAATGTTACGAAAACGGGGAAAAAATTTACCCATTCTCTCCTATGTGTCGAAATCGAAGTTGCGCGGGTCAGCTAGTTCGATATAACCATAACAAACACGATCTAAATGAGTTCATGAAAAATGTTCTAAGTCCATTTCCTTGCTCCTGTAGCTGTTTTATCCAGTCTGTTTTGTCTTCCAAGCTAGACAAATACATGACTTGGGTCCTTCTGAGTTTCCTCTACCTTCAACTTTGATTATAATTGCCGTGATTTCATAACACATGTATGTCAGTACAGGTTTCTGAGGTACATTTAACAGTAGCTTATCTATTCAATAGCGTTTAAGCTCATACAAAAAAAACGCTATTGAATAGATGAACTACCGCTAAATGTACTCTGAAACCGGGGGTGAATCTTTTATATGAAGTTTGCCCATGACATTATCGGCCTGGTAGATTGCAGCGAATATCGCGTTAGAAGTAAAATGCTCCATGGCGCAGTGGTTTAGGTCGCCCAGCCGGGAAGTCGTGGGTTCGATTCTCACGCGGAACAATTAATTGTGCGATCCACGAATAATTGTTTCGGGTCTGGTTGTTCTTTGTGTTCGTTGTTTGTATGTTTATAAAAGTCCCCGTGACACAAGAGAAATTCTTAGTGCGGGAGTTGTCTTTTAAATAAAAATAAATAAATTATTATTCCACTAGCATGAATAGCCTCGGAGCCATGCAGCCTAAATTCAAACAAACCTTTTTAACACAAAAATGTATAAATAAACAACTTAACCGAAAACCGGTCATCAAACGCACTGACCTTAAAATAAACTTGACGAGTGTAAATAACAACAAGCAAATATATGCGTTGCAGCTTGCCGCGGGTTCAATGCCCGAGTAGTGTCACTGGGTTTTCCTCCAAGCAGATTCTCGTGGATGGCCCTGATTGTGTAATGTATAGATAAATGGCAATTGGCTCGACTCTACGCAGATAGGATCTATGCGTATTATGGATGTATGTAGAATACCTTTCTATACATATTCGTTCTTAAAAAAATATGTGTTCGTTGATTTCTTTCCCTTTTTAATGGCTACTTTTGTGTGTCTAATGAGATTATTGTGTTACCTAAAATTTTTAATAATCGTTATGATACTCGGGAGAATTTGAAAAGTTATTTTGTTCATGTATACATAATAATATATACTTTGTTCCCATAGGTAGGTTAGGTATGAACGCCGACGAATAAACATAATTAAGTACAATTCATCTGTGTATGGAATGGTGTTGCAATAATTTCAAACATTTGCAAAAACGTCGTACGGCATTGTTCGAATGGCAACAAAACAACGCCAATAATAAAAAGTAGAAATATAAACTTTTACCACCGATTTCTTAGATAAACTACCGCTAAATGTATTAGCGGTAGTTTATCTATTCGCTAGCGTATTTTTTATATGAGTTCAAGCGCTATTGAATAGATAAACTACCGCTAATATTGTACCACAAAAACCGGGGGTTAGTCTCCGTTATCCTTATATTAATAACATAACAAAAAAATTAATCAATGATTACAAACAAGAAGATAACACTTGGACGAAATTATAAAAGAATTCTAAAAACTGTATTTCTTCATAAAAAGCTCTATTAAAACATGAGATCATTTTAAATACCTTATATACTACGCGTGTTTATAACTCGCGTTTACGATGTTTATTATCAAAAACAAACGTATAAAATTAGTTCTTTAATCCATACTAATATTAATAATGTGAAAGTATGTTTGTTTTCCCCTTCAAGTGAAATTAATGAATCAATTCAGATGAAAATCGTCAGGGTGTTAGATTACATCTCGGGGTAACTACTAAATACATAAGATCACGTCTTCTTTCCATAGGGGTAGGCAGAGGCAAGAAAATGCCCCGTGAGTAACTACTATTTTTAACCCCCGACGCAAAAAGAGGGGTGTTATAAGTTTGACGTGTCTGTCTGTGTGTGCGTGTGTATCTGTCTGTCTATCTGTGGCATCATAACTCCCGAACGGATGGAGTGATTTCAATTTAGTTTTATTGTATTAAAGGTTACTTATGTGTGAATGTTCTTAGACATGTTTGATGAAAATCGGTTGAGCCGTTAAAAAGTTGTAGGGGTGAAAGTGAAGGGAGGAGAAGAAATTTACTCGTATATTTTCTCTACACTTTAGTTACTGATGAATGATGATTAGTTACCGGCTAAAGTTGCTGCTAACGTACATCAACAGAATTGGTTACCAGATCCTTATTTTGTTGTTATAACTTATTTTTTCAGAAGGTTAGATGTCAACTGAAATTCCAGAAAAAACACTTCTTTTTTTTTTCGAGGGGAAAAATCCTTTCGGATACCCGAATTTCCTGGGGGAAAAATCCGGGTTATGTGGTGCTGCCACTAAAAATCCACCCCGGTAACCTTCTTTGATGTTTGAATGTAGGAGCTCTGGGACCTTAAAAACACACCAGTGGCAGAAAAAGCACTTAAGTTGATAACCCTGACTGCTACATCTAAAGATAGCGCAAGAGAAATAAACAGGGTTATGATGCAACGTCTAAAGTTTGAACGACCAGCTATGCAATAAACCTGCACCGACTTGAAACTGCTGACGGGTGTTTTTCAGCTCTGTGAATTATGTTCACGTTGAAAGCATCGTGGGACTTGTTTATGTTCATGTTTGAACATGTCATCGTTCTTAATAGTACCTACTTATTTATCGTATGCTTAGCAGGAAATTAGTGGCACAGGCTTAGAGCTGTTTTTGACAAAGGTTAAAGACTGGTATCTTGATCTTGTTTGTTTGTTTGTTTGAACGCGCTAATCTACTGGTCTGATTTGAAAAATTCTTTCAGCGTTAGATAGCTCATTTATCGAGAAAGGCTATAGGCTATATATCATCACGCTACGACCAATAGGAGCAGAGTACCGGTAAGAAATGTTACAAAAACGGGGAAAATTTTAACCCATTCTCTCTTATGTGACGTACGCGAAGTTGCGCGGGTCAGCTAGTAGACTATAAACGGGTCTATCTGTCAATTTCCTTTTTGAAGCACAAAGTACTCTTCGTTCTTTTTTCACGAAATGGTCATCTATGGAAGGACAATTGCATCTCTTTTAAGAATTGGCCCATTTTTCGTTAGGATCACGACTGATCGGTAGTCCTGTATGGATGGAAATGAGGCAAAGGAAGTTTGTAAGGATTGTACCAAGTGGCGTTATTCGATCTCCGTACAGTACCTACCCCTATGGAAAAAAAAAAAAATATTAGTATCAGCCGTAAAATAACACAAGTAGAGATCCTCCTTAAGTTTCGCGTTAAAACGGTCACGATTACTCACGATTTCTACCAAACAATCGAGTAGCTGTTGACGCAGATTCTTGAAAATTATTAAATTGCTATAAATACGTCATAAATATGTGAAAATGACATCTCTTCCTATAAAATAGGCTACTATTTCCCTCTGATTTGAATTGCAAATCTTTCCATCTGATCTGCAGTAAATCAAATCGAAAACCTGTAATTTAACATTACTGGAAAAGTATCTCGATATCTGCGACTATTGAAATAATAATAATAATAAATAACAAAGCGACTGCCTATCTGACCTCCACAGCCCAGTTACCTGGGTTTTAACACGATACCCTTCGGTAAGACAGGTTGTCAGACTTTTAAGCTTCGATCTCCGAAAATGACAGCCGGGACCCACAATTTAACGTGCCTTCCGAAACACGGAGGAACTCGATATGTGTTAAATAGTCACCCATCCACAGAACAACCTCGGCAAGCGTGGTTTAACCTCAGAGATCGATCCGCGCGGCTATCGTTAACTAAGCCACGAACACGCCTAGCGGGTACCAGGAGATATTTTTTTAACTTTTCGTCTGTGTATGTCAAAATTATACATATCTCCTTGTCTGTGGAGCCGATCGAGTGGATACGATTCGACCGTCCGATCCGTCTGATCCTAGTTCCGAGTTATAATTACGATATTTAGATAACATATACCGGCCGAAATCTTGGTAACAAAATTGTATTATAGTTATTATCTAGGCGTATTGAGTGTTGAGAGTCACGCTACTTAATACAGTCATGAATAAAAATAGATATCAATTGATATCTCATATTGTATAGAACAGGATAATAATTTCAAAAACATATTGTTATTATTGTCAAGGTTTTCACACAACGAAGGTGGTTTATCTAATATCATAATTACGCGCATCCATCAGTTTGTTGTTGCAGTGTTGTACTGTAACTAGAGGTAAAAAAATACAACGTTATTTTTCGCATATATTGTATCCATATTGTTTTGTAAAAGCAAAAGTTAGTCTTTTTGTTACGTTTTCAGGCCCTTTGTATCAATTTTGATGAAATCCAGCATGGGAATCAGAATCAGAATAAAAATAAAATCATTTATTAATTTACATTTTATTTTCAAATATTAACACTTATGATAGTCGTTAAATTTACTGAATCTACCGCTACCTCGGAAAAGGGGATAGTTAAAAACCATGGATCAACCTAAAGCTTCTTATTATTTCAATCAAATTAGTTTCAGGGGTTATTTGGTAGATTAGGATTAGGTGGGGGTTAATTTGGTAAATTTACAACCATGTTTTACTTAAATGCGTGCGAGTGAAGCTTCCCAAGTCATCTAGTTAGTACTAGTTCGAGTAGTAGGATGTATGGATGAATAAATGACGTAATCTATCTTTTATAATATGAAAACACGTTTGTGAGTAACTGACATATTAATATGTGTCAATGTTAGCTAGCTGCTCCAACACACTAATATTTTATTCTTTCGAAAGTAAATACACGTAGTCCTGTAGCTCGATACTGTATTACTATCGACTACCGACAACCAGCTCAGAGAGTCATCGAGAATTTTTGTATGGAAATCTGATCAGTGCCCCTGACGGGAGTCGTTGTAACTATCAGGTCGGGGAAAAAGTCTTTTCGCATTAAAGTATGTATGAACTTGTTATTACTTTGTCAAATCTTTTACAAGTCTCTTTGGCTTCAAGAATCATAAATGAGTACACGGTTCATTAGGTTTCTTTCAGTGAGATCATGAGGTAGCCAAATATCGAGCTTTTTTGTGTACAGAAAAGATTTTATTACAAGTTCATACATACTATAATGCGAAAAAACCTTTTCCCCGACCTAATATTTTGGCAGTACATTCTAAATGTCAAATTTCGATACTCGATGGTACCGACTGTACAGAATCGGTGTTAATTATATAGATAATAATATAGAGTCGGTACCAACAAGTATCGAAAATTTTACTTTTATGAAGAACTGGACGATTAGTTCTTACGGCACTCATTAGGGGCACTAACCAGGTTTTCACCCATTGATTCGTTCTAGAGCTTTTAGCTCAGGACTCATTTGGAAATTATTTGCTATTTTAAATACGATAAGTGAGTCACAGACGCTAAATTAATAAAAGATACATCTATTGAACAAACAATACAAACCGTAACAAAAAATACAAAGAGCTTTGTGGTAAATTCGTTTCTAAAAATCTTGTTTCGATTGTAAGCTAAGCCAATCGGCACTTGGTCAGTATAGTAAGTTCTAGGCCTAACCTCTCATTTATTCCAGGAGAACACCATTGCCCAGCAATGGGACAGTGATGGGTTAAAATTCATTAATTTTTTTCTCTTTTGTAGGTACACAGCCTGTAGTTAAAATCACTTGTCTACATTTAGCAATAGTTTATCTATTCAATAGCGTTCGAACTCAATTAAAAAAAAACGCTATTGAATAGATAAACTTCCGCTAAATATACCTCAGAAACCGAGGGTAAATGAGCCCGAATTAGTTAGCCCATACGGAATTCTGCCGTTGGATGTACGGAGACTTCTCAAATACCACTTAATCATTGATGGTCTGGCCATTTCCCAAAATTTTGCAAACAATGGGCCAATGTGTGATAGTTTATATCTCTGATGAGAGCAAATGTACTAAGCAACTAAATTATAATCCTACCATTTCCATATTATAATGTTGACGCAAAAGTTTATGAAGAAGTGAGTTTGTTTGTTTCTCTCAAAAACTATAAATCGAATTTTTGTGAAATTATGCATGTTTAATAGTTGAAGTTTTTGAGTCTTAACTGTCCAGATTTTCCGTACTATAAACTTTCATAAATCTAACATATGCAATTTCTGCATGTCAAATACTGGTACTCAGATGAACCCAGTGAGATTGGAAACCAACTAACACAGTTGGAAAAAAGGCTAAGCTGATGGCGATGATAAATCTAACAATTAATTGATTCTATCGTCAACAAAAAATGTAACTAAACTAAATTTTCTGGTAAATCTTAATGAACTTTACGTGAGGAAAACCCAACAGGGTTATCGTCGAGACTCTTAGATGACGTAAAGGATTCCAGCGAAACATTTTCATATATTATGAAGTCAGTACGTATATAGCTTTAAACTTGTTCCGATCGTCGCAGGAGTGCCCGAGTGTGCGTTAGTAGAGCTTAGTATACAAACGTTCATAGTGGCCAATTCCAGTTCAGTTGCTTGCTCAGACCCGTGGAAAAGAGTCGTTTTTTACATTTCTTTTTAAATAATTAAAAAAAAACTTTTTTTGGTGTTAGATTGTTCGAAATATAAATAAAACGTGAGTACAAATAACTGTTTCTTTTTTTAAGGTTTAATGTCGTTGTTTTTGTGTTGCCGGCTTTTTTGTTGTATTTCACTTTCTGTGTTTATGTTGAGGTTTTTTATAGTTAAGAAAAACTTATTACGTACCAGATATTAATACAATAATTTGTAGCTACTGGGTTTTGTATAATTTTGGTTACGAAATTATATGACCAAAATTCCAGTTTAACAGTTACCTACAGTTATATTTTTTTTTGCTGGCTGGTCATTGTTTTAGTTTTAGAACAGTTAAGTTACAAATAAAATAAAATTGAAACATTTTTGTCATTTGTAAATATATAAAGCCCAAAAACTCCTGCAAAAGCCTCCCTAAGAGGTATTGTCTTTTCTGATGTGAATGGGTCTTATGGGACGATGAAACTTAATCTGAAAATGAAAAAACTTTTATTTCTTATAACTATTATATTATAACAAATATTGAGATCATTTTGCGTATTGCTATGATAATACAGTTGGTAAAACTCCGTGGTCCCCACACTAGGTAAGCTCGTATCGTGGGGTCTCATGACAGTATTGATTCCATAAAAAATCTCCAGTACATTATATCTGGATTTATCATATATTTAAGTGTATACGACGACATCCATGGCGCAGTGGTGAATGTGGCGCCGCGCCACTACCATTGCGTCGGGAGGTCGTGGGTATGATTCCCACATGGAATAATTAAGTATTTTTGTGCGATCCACAATTAGTTGTTTTGGGTCTGGTCCTACTAAGTGTTTGTTGTTTGTGTGTTTGTAAAGTCCCCAAGACACAAGAACAATAAATAGTGAGAGAGTAGTTTTTTTAAGAAAGTAGTGAATCACAAAAGTATTTATTATACTTCAAATAAATATTTCTTATTAAAGAATACAGTCTATCTTTACAGATTTTCCTTAAAAAAACTGGTCGTGGTATTAAAACAATAATCGCAATCACAAATTATTCATCAACAATAAAAAAAATAATTGAGATTGTCTGTTATTAAATATATTGAATCGAATAAGACACAACATAGTTACACGTGCACAACACATGTGCATTATTATTTAATTATATCAACAATAAGGCATTGGTATAATTACGTAATTCATATTAATAAGTATCATTAAATTTATTACTGTCCTAATTTCTGGACATAATGAAGGATTAATTAATTGCAGTCGCGTTGCTGGGAAACAAGAAAATGAACACACAACATTGAGTCCATCACTTTAGCCAAATGCAGATCAGGAACTACGCGTCGTATCAAAAACACATTTAGAAAACTCTCAATCATGTCATAATCTTATCACGATGTATTCCTTTATGTTCTGAAGTCCCATGGGATCTTTAAAGTTCCTCTAAGCTTGGAGTATGCTTATTTTTAAGGGTCTTCTTCAGACCAGTTCTTGTGCCTTTTCGTGTACCGGCTTCCTAGAAACTGGTACTCAGCGGTGTTCGTGGACATCTACTTATGGCTGCTACATACTGCAGGTGGCAATGCCGCCGGCACATGCCGCGCAGTGCTATCAAATGCTCGAATCAATCGCTCGAATGTAAGGAACAAATGACGCCGGCAAGCAGCGTAACCGCCAGCACACCCAGCAAGAGGCCGAGGAAGAGTCCTTAGACCAATATTCTTCTTATCGTATGGTTAGTGGTCAACCTAGTGTCAAAGTTGTTCAAGCCGCCCGAAGGCCTTTGACGTGGCTTATCGACTGTTATCTTGTTGTTGACAACCGCAACCGACTCTTTTTACGTGCCCTCCGAAGCACGGAGACGCCCTGTTCAAATACCAAAATATGCGGCCACCCATCTATGGAATGACCGCGCCAAGGTTTGCTTAACCCACAGAATGTTTACCGACCGGTGAGCGCAACTGGCTACGGGCGCCTCCAAATAAGACCAATAATGTCAAAAGATCAAGTAACTCTATCACAATACAGTGCCAAGGTCAGGCTTCAACGTTGTGGTACACGTGCAGCCCAAACCGCAGTCTCATCAGCCACCGCCAGCTAAACCACTGACGAGTATCTATCGATGTATCGAAGGGTCATCGACCTCTACTCGTGTTGACATTCACACCGACCCAGTTTGTAATACAATTGCGCGACTCATTAAGTTACGTGTAATCCTGCAAATCTCATTATCTGGATACAGTAGCTCGATTTTCTACCACTATCGACTAACGGCAACCGACCTGTCATCGAAAAAATTTTGTATGAAAATCTGATCAGCGCCTCTGACGGGTGAAGTAAAAAATATTTTGGCAGTACATTTTAAATGTCAAAATTTCGATACTCGACAGTACCGACTGAACAGAATCGCGCTACAGGATATAGTTTCGTCTGCATATCTAGCAAAGCTTTACATTTAACGCGATTTGCTACAATAAAAATATTATTTTAAAATGTTCCTACGGCGATAGCTTCCTAGCTATCAGCGCCCCGCCCCTATGATTGTCAGATTTTCATTTATCGATAACTATTCGGTTGTCGATAGCAGTAGAACGATACTCCGGTAATCCGAAGTCTCTTGCAATAATTTTATAAGCTGCTGCATTTCATAGTCTTGCTGTCCGAAAGACTTACAGATTCACAGATACTTGCTATAGTTTATAGTCAAAGTCATGGTCAATAGTTGTATAGAATAAACAACATGTGTTTGTCAATAACAATTATCTAATACTTTTTGGTGTATGTTGATTTGAGGAAAAATATTACGGAAATCTCCAAAAGAATAAAGCATCAACGGGTTTTATCCAAATGTAGTAGCGAGAATAAATAAAAACAGTTAAATGTCACAATTCTTGTTAAAAAAAAACAAATAACACGATATGCAAATGATTTGAAACGAATTTTAAGCATAATTCATGAATAATAAAAATAAATTGCATTTAAAATATGTTACTTTATTTCTTTTACTTATTAATATACCTAATATTTATTAATGTGCATTATATGCAACTCGTATTTGCGTTGCATGATACATCGCACGCAATTCAACGACAATTGTCTAACAAACTAAAGTTTTATCATTCCAAACGTTTATCTTACCGTACTGCGATTCTTAACCACTATCGACTACTGACAGCTGGCTAGCTATCAAATTATTTGTATGAAAATCTAATCAGCGCCTCTAGCAGGTGCAATAGGAACCATTTTTGAAGTACATTTTAAATGTCAAACTCTCGAGACTCGATAGTATCGACTGTACAAAACCGTGCTACAGTACCTACCACAATTCTGTACAGTCGGTACTGTCAAAAATCGAGAGTTGGACATAAAAATATACGGCCAAAATAGTTCCTACGGTGTCCAATACAGGCGCTCATCAGATTTTCGTACAACATTTCTCGATAGCTAGCCGGCTGTCGGTAGACGATAGTAGTAGATAATGGAGCTTCAATTTGTAGTATACATGAATGGCGACTATCAACCGATATCGGAGATAGTAATGTGCGTTGGGGGATTTCCAACATGGGGAAAATCCAATAGTAACCAGTTTGTAGTCAATGCGGCCATGTTGGTCATAAATATTTTGCTGTGAGAACGCTCACTGGGCTACCGTAGATGGGAACTGTGAGTAGGTCAATGTTCTTCGATCAAACGCATTGAAGCGTTGGATATTTATAAACGTCGGGATTTTTCTCGCAGCTCGGCACGATATACGCTAGTAGCTTTTAGCCTTTATTTTCCTGGGTAATATTTTATCGAAAAAAAGGTTTTTGGCTTGCAATTTTAAAATATTAATGCAATTTGATGACACGAAGGTATCTGCCCGCGATTTCGTTCACACGCCAATTCACAGTTACAATGTTTTTCTACTAATTCCTATTTAAACCATAAACGAAGCCTCTTACGATATTTAAAAGGCAGACTTCTACAACGTCAGTTTTGTGAGTTTTTAAAAAGAGCTTGATTTGTATTCATTGTCTTATAGTATACATTATTAATTCAGATATTTCCTAAACACTTCAATGCCTAAACTGCAATACGATTTGAAATTCAAACGTGGTACTTCACACATGGGTCCTATAGACTGATGAAGCGATAGAATAATAAAACCCATTGTTGTGCTCCACGGTCTGTTAAACGACCATTAAATTCCATACATAGTATGATAATATGCCACAATTTAAGGTCACTTATGTGATCATCAAGCGCCATAACATAACATACTCGTATATACGCCACCATAATGGTCTGGATACGAGCGGCAACGTTGCAAAGATGACGTCAGATTATTATTAGGACCGACCGGTTTTGATTTTTTGTGCGGCTCCGAATTTTTGAGTCTGATTGTTGCTTTGTTTCTTACATCAAGTTTGAATACATTGTCTTTAATATTCCGCTCTATGCATTGTGATATTTGCATGCGGTATAATTTACTGCTCAGTATGCAGAGAACAAATAATTATATACATATTTTAATAGTTGGCGTTTCAACTAAAACTTTTCATGTCCACAGACTTCTATTGTTCGGATATCTTTATATAAAAAGTGTTATGCTTAAATAAACCGTAACAAATATTAGAAATGATTCGTATAACAGATTTTCCCTCGGTTTCACCACTTCTTCTTTTTCACTTCTTAACTTACCAGCGGGCTTATCACGTATCCCAGTTGACAGCTAGTGTACGTCAAATTGATAGTCACCGTTCTGTACATTGCTGCTTTAATCAATCAATCACTATAATCTAAGGAGAAATCAACGTACAGCATAGTGGGTTTCAAATAGTTGTCAACTGAGATACGTGACAGCGGTGGCATTCTGATAGTTGCTTTCATACATTTATTGTCACTTTATCTATTAAGTCCCTTTCTATTCGCAAAATCTTAATAGTTCTGCAGGATTTTAACATGACTCCCTATCATTTATTATCATTTCAGAAGATTGTTCGCTAAACTTTTAATTTGTTTGTTTCAGATTCAAAATGGGTTGCATATTGGACAACTGTTGTTTCTGCATCGAACTGAGAACCGGATCACTGATCATTGGTTATTTGAGCTTGGTAAGAATAGAATTACTGTATTTTGTAGGGTAAAATATATTATATGATAATAATATAGAATAATGTATTTTGTTTAGTTTCGCTTCTGATCTTTGTATAAATTCAAATTTATTTTAAAATTTGCTTGCGTCACATAAGAGAGAATAGGTAAAAAATTTCCCCGTTTTTGTAACATTTTTTCCTGGTATTCTGCTCCTATCGGTCGTAGCGTGATGATATATAGCCTATAGCCTTCCTCAATAAATGGGCTATCTAACACTGAAAGAATTTTTCAAATCGGACCAGTAATTCTTGAGATTAGCGCGTTCAAACAAACAAACAAACTCTTCAGATTTATAATATTAAGTATAGATAACACAATTCAGCGATTATCCCTGCTTACTTATTATATTTTTTTTATGTTTTCAGATTGGAAGTATAATTTTGACGTTGATGGCCGGAATCGCTATGGGTCTTAGCGGTTACTATGCGAGCGAAGTGACGACCGATGAGCAACGTTTGGGAGCTGGTATCCTAATCGGCATCACAGTGTTCATCCTGATCATAGTTCTTCTCAACTTGATCTTCAGCATTGTTCTGCTTGTCGGCCTTCATAAGGTAAGAGTCAAATTTTTTAACTAATTGCCCGCCCCGGCTTTGCCTGATGTAAACAGTTTTTTTACAAGAAAACCCTTTAAACTTTTACATATAACATTCCTTTTGAATCATCCTGTCTTTATTTTTTTCATTTTTTATCATCCTATCCGTTGTGTAGTTTTTGAGATTAAAGCATATTTTATTATCGAAACATAGGGACAGACGCAGAAAGCGACTTTGCTTTAAATTATGTAGTGATTAATTATCAGTAACACGATTTTCTACCACTATCGATTAATTATTGACAAATTTTGTATGAAAAACTGATCAAAATACATTGTGGTTACCCTATCTATGCAATGACCGCGCCAAGGTTGTTTAACCCACAAATCGTTTACCGTCCAGTAAATGCAAATTACTTTTAATCCATACTAATATTATAAATGCGAAAGTAACTCTGTCTGTCTGTCTGCTACTCAATCACGCCTAAACTACTGAACCAATCTGCATGAAATTTGGTATGGAGATTTGTTATTGGATTATGATACCCGAGAAAGGACATAGGCTACTTTTTACCCCGGGAAAATGACGCATTCCCATGGGAAAATGGCGGACTAAGTCGCGGGTAATCATTTATAATTGAAAAAATGTTATCTGAAAGGTTGTCATAAATGACTAAAACGTAGTTTTATCTTTGTTTAAACCTAGTGCTACGTATGTAAGTGTTGTTAACAATGTTGACTTTACAGTACTCTATGTTTATTTTAGTTTAACGATTTCCATATGTTCTGGTATAATATAAATAAATAGAAGTGAAACGTCGTTGTGTTTAATAATTTATAGCTAGCCAAAGTACATAATAAATCTATTTATACATAACAGACAATGTATTAAATATTCGGACATGGCTCTTTTATAATATAATATACGAATTTAAAAATATATTTTCAGTCGGAAAGAGCTTTACTCCACAACTGTCTCATTAGAATTTCGATAGAAAATCTCTAATACCTAATGATTGACATTTTAAATATACCTTCTGCATAAATAGTTCCTACGTCGCCCGCTAGATGCGCTGATCTGATTTTCATACAAAATTTCGATAGTTAGCCAGTTGTCGATAGCCGATAGTAGCAAGGAATCCGGCTATTTAATTTAGGAATTCCGTTGGTAAATATTTCTACTGCCCACTACTTAGTAAATGAAAAAACGTCTAGGTCTTGTGTCAACGCTACACTTTTGCAGTTTAGGCTCTTTGTATCATTTCAAAAACTGTTTCAAAGAACTCTCAGGCAAAAATCAACATAATGTTTTCATTCACCGATAGAATAGGTGATAATTATTTCTATACTTATAACTTTGAAATGTCATTGGCTTGCTTAGGTTTTAAATCCACGACCATTGCGTGGGAAGCGAGTTCTTTGTAAAAACTTGATTTTAATAAACTAGTGGCTGCTCGCGTCTGTGTCTGCGTGGGTTTTAGTTTCCCGTTTTGACAATATTTTTAATTGCTCATCTATACTAATATTATAAAGCTGAAGAGTTTGTTTGTTTGTTTGAACGCGCTAATCTCAGGAACTACTGGTCCGATTTGAAAAATTATTTTAGTGTTAGATAGTCTATTTATCGAGGAAGGCTATAAGCTATATATCATCACGCTACGATCATTAGGAGCGGAGCAGCAACGAAAAATGTTAGAAAACGGGGAAAAATATGACCCATTCTCTCTAATCTGACGCAAGCAAAGTTGCGCGGGTCAGCTAGTTCATAATATAGCTTATAGCCTCCTGTGAAGGGCCCAATCACCAATCAACACCACAATATTTTTTCAAATCGAACTGGTAGTTTCTGAGATTAGCGTGCTCAAACAAACTCTTCAGCTTAATATAATATGTAAATTACTTATTACAGACTTAATGTGTCTTTGGGCCTGTAATACAAGATATATGGATGTGAATGAAGTATGGGAAGTTTGTAGGGCTCATAGCAAGAAGCTTTCTTTAGCCTTAGCGATTGAGGCGCTCATAGCCAGTTGCGCTCACCGGTCGGTAAACGATCTGTGGGTTAAGCAAACATCGGCGTGGTCATTCCATAGATGGGTGACCACAATGTGGTATATTTGAACTTTGCGTCTTCATGCTTCGGAGGGCACGTTAAAAGTCGGTCCCAGCTGTTATCAATTAAGATAACAGTCGTTAAGCCACGTCAAAGGCCTCTCGGGCGGCTTGAACAACTTTGACACTAGGTTGACCACTAGCCATACGACAAACAAGAAACAACAGCATAGCCTATTCGGAAAAAGGCGTGATTTTATGTATCTAATATATCTCTTTCTCTTTTCAGTACAAGCGAGGTCACGTGAAGGCTTATCTCATTTACACTGGAATCTTCATCGGTCTCAGCATCCTGTTATTCATCGCTTCTGTCTCTACGAATCCCAACGTACAACATATCTTCAGGGATATTCTACAAATCGGTATGTATTATACTACTACTACTTCTACTTACGTTTTTCACTATTAGGTCCAGAAACTTCTGCAATGCTCATTTCGGTTCAACATTTAGAAGTAATTCATGCAAAAATGAGTAAATTTCCTTTGTAATGAAGAGGTAAGTATGGTCACTCAAGGACAGTAACCATATTGCCATAAATACCAAAGGGCTACGCTTCGCGAAAACGAAACTTCGTATAATTTTGAAGGTGTTCATTTCTGAACTGACTCTATTTTATTTTGCCACGGAGTAAGTAGTATCAGATCAGTCTTGTATTCTAGCACCATAGTTCGACCGACTTGTTATAATAGACGGAATCCTAAAGACTAATTTCCTAATCCTATTATTTCTTTTTGTATGCATTGGATATATTGTAAATATATTGTATAATTGAAAATATTTTGTTTTTTGTTAATTATTCATAGTTAAGTTTAGTATAATATTTTATTTATGTTAAAAGTACCTACATATATGCAAAAAGTTTTTCGATTTTTTATGAAGTGATTTGATAGACAGAATTTTTATAAAAAGCAAACAAAATTTCAACGTTACCACAGCCACAGCTCATTCTCAAATCTCTGGCTACTCTTGAGAACATCTCAATATCTTTCTTGGTCAAACACTAACAAACGGCAATGCCACGATTTTAATTTTCCTTTTTGTTCGTTTGCAGGACTCAGCATCTACTTCTTAATAGTCATCAGGAGCTACTACAAGCGTATGAACGACCCTGAAAACAACCCCACAGTTTACAGCAAAGCCTAAACACCTACACTTATAAGGATAATGTAACGATATTCTCTACCACTATCGACTATCGACAACCGGCTTTAGAGATATTTTGTATGAAAATCTGATCAGCGTCTCTAGTGAGCGTCGTAGGAACTATTTCAGCAGTATTTTTTATGATTTGTCAAATTTTCGATACTCGATAGCACTGACTGTAGAGAATCGCGCTACTGAAATCGACCCTTTGGAAGAAAAAGTTCTATGTGTAAAACATTTTTTTTACACCGAATAAGCATTTAAAGATACATAAGTTGTTGATTGCAGTCTAAGTAATAAAACCAAAAAAAATGAATTACTTTTATGAAAACTGTGTTGTCTGCGGTATTTGTTATTAAATCAGAACCGCAATCGAAATACACAATAAAATTGTTAGTTATAATTTTTTTTGCCCAGCAGTGGGATAGACACGAGTAAATAAATAGGACAGTATCAAATTTTCGTATTAAAAAAAATCCTTTATGCCATAAAAATAAATCAATCGATGGTTGGTTTTCTATAATTTTTCTTCAAAATGGATATTTTTAATGGAAGCCTAGAATAAGATGACAA
Source organism: Anticarsia gemmatalis (assembly GCF_050436995.1). Classification (NCBI taxonomy): domain Eukaryota; kingdom Metazoa; phylum Arthropoda; class Insecta; order Lepidoptera; family Erebidae; genus Anticarsia; species Anticarsia gemmatalis. The sequence goes on along the minus strand of NC_134756.1, from coordinate 3,172,686 downwards.
ATTAAATATAAGTTTTATTTTTATTAATGTTATAATGAAGTTTTAGTTATCCAAAATATTGTCATTTCAGTATTACTCTAAAATACGTGATTTTGTATTTCATTATCCGCCTTACAGTGTGTTGTCTTTTTCACTCAAGTACGGTTTCAAAATAGATTGAAAGGGACAAAACGCTGTATAACTTCACGACAAGATTTTAAACAAGATCGCAAAGCGATGAATTGTCATAAAAATATTATATTTTACTGTTTTTTACTAGTCTTTATAGATTAGTTTTAAATGACGTCTAAATTGCAGTTTACTGTAGATTTTATTAATTCTTTTTTTAGATTATGAAACCTCTTTCCCATTCTGGGAAGAGAAAATTTCCCAGTACTGGGACAGTGAGAATAAGTAATAGGATAAAACGCATTAACATTAAATAGTTGTAGTTTAAAGTTACAGTTTTGTTTTAAATGTAAGGCTTTATTTGATTTAATCAATAAATGCTTTTATTGTATATTAGTTTGTTTTATTTCAGTCGTTTTCAGTAGTGTAAAAGCTAAAATTAAAGTTTCTGAAAACAGAATATAGAATTTTATTTTATCGCTATTAAACAATCGAAATGCTAAAATTCTACTTAAATGATTTAGACGTTAAATACCTTTGGCCAAAAGACATTGAACTTTTTCTGTCGTTTTAATAGGAATAAGCGATATTTGCCTCGATTAAGTTTTGTTGAAACTAACCGATTTGGAGTATTTTGTTAATAGTGTGCAAATTTGTGCACAATACACAGGTACATTTGAAAATATAAGACCGAAAGCCCAGCTACCTTACTCTGAGCACTCACTAAAAATTTCGGAAATAGTTTTTCGGGCTAATTCAGACATCAAACCTGTCACTATCGGTATAATTTAAAGAGTTATACGAAATATAAGACCACTAGATAAGGAGAACATTTTATCACGACCATTCTCGAACAAGCGTGGGAGAGAATATTTTAATATATGTGTTCCGCGGAAGTTGAACCATAATCCCGTAGATAGAAATATCAGATTAAAAATAGATTTAATATGAAGAGATCTGTTGGTAGGAAAACTTTTCCTATATATACTTGAACTTTTCTAGCCTTTTCCTAAGGCCTTGAGTCTATGCAAAATAAGTTTTTATCTTCGTGGATTATACAGCCTATATGTATTGTTATGATACATAAGCTTATTTTTTTACAAAAATTCGACTGGACGGCTCTTAATGAAATTTTGTACACTGATAGATTAATACCTAGAATAACACATTCGATACCTACTTTTTGACCCGGTAAATCTTTCAGGCGGACCAATTCGCGAACAGAAACTAGAATTAGAGATGCCTTAATTTGCTAAAGGGAAACTTTTCGGTCCCTATATATAAACTAGTCCCAAAAATTAAGGGATATAAAAAAAGAATCCAAATTTTTGGGTGATTTTCAACAAGCTGTAACTCCGAGGAAAATGGTCGTACAGAAAAAATAAAAAAAGCAAATTGTAGCTCCAAGTGTCTAGTTTTTAGATATGACCATGAAAATTTTTTGTCATGGCCAGGTCTGGAGAAATCCTACGAAAACTACCAAAAAAAATTTTTTCCAAATTTTTTCCCTCCTAAAAAAAGGTCCACGGGCTTCAAAAAATTTTTTTTGATTCTTTCGTTCTAAAGTTCTTTTAGAAAATTTAATCCTCTTTAATTTGCCGTATTCAAAAAGCCTGTACGACGATTTGCCACGGAGTTATCGTCAATCAAAGCAAAAAAGTTATTTTTGACTTTGATATTCAATAACTCCGGAAATAATGATTGTACAGGAAATCAAAGGAGAGTTTTGAAAACTGCACAATATTCCCTATAAGAAAATGTAAACATCTTTGAAGAAAAAAATTTTTTTTTAATTGAAACCTCGGACTGAAAAAACGACAAAAATTCGCAAAATTAAGGATATTTGGATACCTTGGTATTACTTTGGATAAAATGGATGAACGAAGGATATCGTCGGTAATTTTTCAACCTCAAAGTGTCCCCCAAAATCCCTCAAAAATTCAAAGCGCTGCGATTTTTTTTTCATTGTGCCCCGAAGCTTCAAATTCTTTGTTGTTGCAAAAATCACCATTGTGAGCAATTTTGTGATTTTTATTCATTTTTCTAATAAAAAAATTTTTTTCTCCCTAAAATCTTTATTTTTTCGATTAAAAAGCAAATCGCGTGCCTATGCTCACTCCACGACATCGTCGAGCCCGATTGGCTTATGCGCATGACCATCACGATTGGGGACGTAGACAGTGGACCAGTGTCTTATGGACTGACGAATCTCGATTTTGACTTCATGGCAGCGATAGACGATCTTTCGTTTTGCGATTTGCTTTTTAATCGAAAAAATAAAGATTTTAGAGAGAAAAAAAAATTGTTATTAAAAAAATGAATAAAAACCACAAAATTGCTCACAATGGTGATTTTTGCAATAACAAAGAATTTGAAGCTTCGGGGCACAATGAAAAAAAAATCGCAGCGCTTTGAATTTTTGAAGGATTTTAGGGGACACTTTGAGGTTGAAAAATTACCGACGATATCCTTCGTTCATCCATTTTATCCAAAGTTATACCAAGTTATCCAAATATCCTTAATTTCACGAATTTTTGTCTTTTTTTCAGTCCGAGGTTTCATAACAAAAAAAAATTTTTTCTTCAAAAATGTTTACATTTTCTTATAGGGAATATTGTGCAGTTTTCAAAACTCTCCTTTGATTTCCTGTACAATCATTATTTCCGGAGTTATTGAATATCAAAGTCAAAAATAACTTTTTTGCTTTGATTGACGATAACTCCGTGGCAAATCGTCGTACAGGCTTTTTGAATACGGCAAATTAAAGAGGATTAAATTTTCTAAAAGAACTTTAGAACGAAAGAATCAAAAAAAATTTTTTGAAGCCCGTGGACCTTTTTTTAGGAGGGAAAAAATTTGGAAAAATTTTTTTTTGGTAGTTTTCGTAGGATTTCTCCAGACCTGGCCATGACAAAAAATTTTCATGGTCATATCTAAAAACTAGACACTTGGAGCTACAATTTGCTTTTTTTATTTTTTCTATACGACCATTTTCCTCGGAGTTACAGCTTGTTGAAAATCACCCAAAAATTTGGATTCTTTTTTTATATCCCTTAATTTTTGGGACTAGTGTATATGATGCTTAAATACTTTCGCCGGAAGTATTTAGCGACTGTTTCAAAAACAACTGACAAAGTCGTACCTCAATTTGTAATAATTTACGATTGTTTTGATCAAACTCAAAACAAATGTATTGAGTCGCAGCTACGTCAGCGTAAATTTATGATTATGACACTTTTATGATGCCATATATTTATGTAGATTTAGGACAGCCTGAGAAATTGTTTGGGGAAACTGTGGATGGAATAAACGAACAGTGTTGTGACGTCACGCATACATGCAAATAAAAGACGGATCGTGAAATAATAATTAATTAGGAATACTGTTAAGAAAGTTCGTTTCGTTTATAATGTTTACTTATAGAAATTTCACTCTGCTGCTTTATACAGACACACCAAGCTGTAGCGCGATTCTCTATCAAAAACCTGGTTAGCACCTCTAGCGGACGCCGCAGGAACTATTTTTGCAGCACATTTTAAATGTCAAACACGATACACGACTGTACTGCGTGTAGAGAATCGTGCTGTGGTAGCTTATTTTTGTCACTGAAAATGACAGTTAGAGTGACAAAGATGCACTATATATTATTACAAGCCGACCCGGCAAACGTTGTATTGCCATACCTATATTTTTTTTTAATTATGAAGTATGAAAAATAGATGTTGGCCGATTCTCAGTCATACTCAATATGCTCACAAAATTTCATGAGAATCGGTCAAGCCGTTTCGGAGGAGTATGGCAACGAAAATTGTGACGCGAAAATTTTATATATTAGATTTAATTTTCTTCATTTTTGAGGTAGGAATTAGAAGCGTTGTCACCGGAAAATCGGAATGATTTTTAAACAGACTGGCTGACTACGTATCTGCTTATACGCATATAGAGGTACCTACAGTGTAACATTATGCGTGAGAATACTCCGCTATACGCCTTCCAAAACACATAAACATATATTATATTAAACAGTATTGTTTAAAAGGGTAATATAATAAGAGTATTTAAATCAAAATAATGTGATATTTTGCAACCATCATTGGAATTAAATGATATAACTAAGTAAATTATAGGATCGTATCGTTAACGCCTTCGCAGCTATAAATCATATCGTGTAATGTAATACCGCTGTTGGTTTTGTGAACACTTTTTGGTTGATAATAACGCAATTAGATTATTTTTAGGAAAACCAGAAGTGGAAGCAAATAAAAAAAATACTTATGACATAGAACAGTCTTACTATTAGTCACAATCTTTAGCAAAATAACAAGCTCTTTACACATACAAACTGAATCACTTCAAAAATCAATTACAGACAAATGAATAGTGAGAAGTCAAACGGGGAGAGGTAACCCTTAGGTAGTGAATCCTATGGAAAAGAGAGCTCAGAATGAGCTCGCAGCCCTTTTATGGACTCGGGTCATGACAAACGTCGCATTTCTTAAACTTCCTTTAATACATATGATATTTATTTTTCTTCCTCTAACAGTATAAATGAATATTTTGTATTCTATTTACTTATTTAATAAAAGATCTATAAGATTTTTATATTTGTTTTTCTTTCTCTATACTTAACAATTTTATGATGTTTATTATATTTCGGTTTAATGGATAACTCATACAAATTCTTTATTATATAGAAAATATGTCAGACTGGCTGTCACACTTCTATGTTATGTTGATAAACCACTAACCCCCGGTTTCTGAGGTACATTTAGCGGTAGTTTATCTATTCAATAGTGTCAAAACTCATATAAAAAAACGCTATTGAATAGATAAGCTACCGTTAAATTTACTCAGACACCGGGGGTAAGCCGAGTTTAATTGTATCGTTAATGCTTTCCCATCCGAAATTACTCGGGAAAGGAATCGCACAAGCCATTTTGTTGCGCATACAACTGTTGTTTTTTTCATAACTTTTAAACTCTCGCGTTGCATGTCTAATGTATAATAGAATACGGGAATTAACGCGAACACGCATTTTACCTTACCATTTTAAGGTAAAATGTTGTTTTTTTTATGATACTTTTACAATAGTGTTAAAACAGCAGTAATAAAACAAGTACATGACGTCACAGTATTACAAGTGCTACAGGTAATCGCTACACTCGGCACGACTGGGGAAAGCTAAATTGCTTTGAAACAACCCAAGAATTTATCCTCAGGAATATAAATGTTGTGAACGTACAACAAACTAAACGCTACGGCGCTTCCTTTAATTTAATTTAATGTTGCTTTTATAATTCCGACAAAACATTATTTGTTTTTTTTCTGACATAATATATGTTTAATCGTGACGGCCTCCGTGGCGCAGTGGTTAAAGTGGTGACCACACCACTACCAGTGCGTCGAGAGGTCGTGGGTTCGATTCCCACACAGAAAAATTATTTGTGCGATCCACAATTACTTGTTTCGGTTCTAGTTGTACAGTGTCTTGTTTATATGTTTGTTAAAGTCCCCTCGACACAAGAGCATTTCTTAGTGCGAAGTTGTAAAAAAAAAGAGAAAAAAGAAGAGTTATTCGTGGTTTTCGGCGAAATGCTATTAAATGGGCCTCACTTTTAAGCGACTTTGTATAGTGCAGTCTGGATTGTACGAAATCGACGAAAATAATTGTAAGCATCATTCGATGTGCTCGCTTACTGAAAGTCCTCCTTACCTACATGAAAATCTTGTTCATCACAAAACAATCTACCTATTTATCCGTAAGTATATAAATTGTGTTAATGTAACAGAAACAAAGAGTAGCTTCCTTTAATTTTATTTAACGTCTTTTAAATCTGTAACAATTTCTTTTTATTCTGCCGTTTACCAGAGCAAACCTCTCTATTTATTTATTTACTATTTGGTATATCAACAGCATAAACACAAAAGTATACAAAAATATAAAAGTAAAGGCCAGGTCTTGTGCTCACGCCAATTATAGACATGCACAACACTTATATGTAAGTAACATGGAAACAACATACAAAATCCCTAGTATCCTTTAACTTGGTTTGTGGCTAGCTATACTCAGACATACGTTTTTTAATAAACCATATCCATTTCACTGCTGGCCCTTTGCCTCCTTTCACATGCTAAAGCCTTAGGTTCACCACGCTGGTCACATTCGGGTTGCGATCTTTGCGTCATTTCAACCTGAAAAGTAAACAAATATAAATTTACCAACATTTACTAAGCTTTTTCTGTCTTTCTGCCTATCACTAGGCTGTATCCCATCTCATGAACCTTCAAAATAAGACACAATAAAATAAATATTGAAAGATGCACTGCAGATATACGTTTTTTTTTCGTTTTTTGATAATCATACTTTGGATATACTGGCAAATGGTAATTAACAACCAATAGTAATATTTTTTTAACATCGGGCTTGTTACCCTCAGAGACAAAGATCATCAAATAAAATTCTATGGTACCATACCATACTTATATGGTACACTAGGAATAGGCAACGAGCCTAATGCCATCTACCAAGCACGTTAGACAATGTCGCCCGCCTTCGAAGTCGAGCCCGAGACTTTGTGAAACCGTTGCTGAGACGCCATTTATAAATAAATAAATACATATTATTGGAAAACTCACACACGGTTATTTCATTCCAAACTAAGCAGAGCTTGTACTATGGTAACCAAATAACTGATAAACATACATATTATTATATACTTCTAAAAACATACTTACATAGATAAATTGACAACCAGGCTTGGAATAAATACTCGTGCTCATCACACAAAGATTTGTCCCGGTTGGGATTCGAACCCACCACACGCGGCGCTACGGTTGTTGCGGCGAGGTGACCGCTTGAACCACTGCGCCAAACGTGCAGTTTACAGTAAACAAATTTAAATTTACCAAAATTTACTAAGACTTTTCTGTCTTTCTGTCTATCGCCAGGCTGTATCTCAACTCATGAACATTGAAAATAAGACACTTGAAATTTTCATGATGATGTTTTTTTATTGCCGAATAAATTAAATATTGAAAGGTGCACTGCAGATACGTTTCTTCTCGTTTTTTGATAATCATATTTTGGATATACTGGCAAATGGTAAAATAAATTAAGAACCAATTAGTCATATTTTTTAACACCGCGCTTGTTACCCTCAGAGACAAGATTTTTATTCGATGATCTTGTCTCTTACCACCATCTCTTGACACCATACTTATATGGTACACTAGCGATAGGCAACGAGCCTAATGACATCTACCAAGCACGTTAGACAATGTCGCCCGCCTTGGAAGTCGAGCTCGAGACTTTGTGAAACCGTTGCTGAGACGCCATTCATAAATGTCAATTATTTGCCACTTAAGGCCTCACAACTTTTTGATATAATATAAATACGTACATTGTTATATGTGTGGAAGATCATAGGCTTTTGAGGCGGGAAGTTCATTACTTTATAGTAGCTTCTCACGATCAGTAGAGTGTAGAAACTGATTACTGAAAAAAAACAAATATAAATTATTATTATTAATTTGTACTCGGTTCGTGCCCATGTTCGATTCCTCTAGCGTAGACCCACCATAAATAACAATTCAAAAATCCTCCAAACTGGCTTAAGGGTAGCAAAATTAAAATAGACTAAGTTGGGAAATAAAAACCTTAACATATTGTTCTGGTCTAGTATCAATTTGTATCAAATCTTCTGTATACAAAACTCTTCCGTTACTGAGTGACTGATGGACAACGCTTATCCTAATCTTTGAGCGTAGAAAGCTGAAATTTGGTATGAAGATTTATAGGAAGTGTAGAGGAAGCACTAAGATAAGATTTTTGGAAATCGAAGGGAGTAAAAAGGGTAAAGAACTTTATTATGAAAGATCACTAAGTAATAAAAATGTTATAAAACGGGAAAACTGAAAACCACGCAAACGAGGTTGCGTGTGGCCGCCAGATTTTAATAAAAAACGGGCTGTAGCTAATAAAGATATCTATACTATTATATTATAAAGCTGAAGAGTTTGATTATTTGTTTGTTTGTTTGTTTGTTCGAACGCGCTAATCTCAAGAACTACTGGTCCGATTTGAAAAATTCTTTCAGTGTTAGATAGCCCATTTATCGAGGAAGGCTATAGGCTATATATCATCACACTACGACCAATAGGAGCAGAGTACCAGTGAAAAATGTTACAAAAACGGGGAAAATTATGATTCTCTTATGTGACGCAAGCGAAGTTGCGTCAGCTAGTTATTTATAAAGTTACTTACGAAGTTGTACCAGATCTCTAATGACGAATCTTACTTCTGTGCCGATGATGATCGAAGCGATCAACAAACCAAACGTTATATTGATATAGATTCCGATGTAGATCAGATACGCCTTTACGCATTTAGGCTTGAACTGAAAATTATAAAGAAGTAAGATTAGCGAGAGTATAATATACACACAACATACATACTACTGTTATAATTATGTAGACAGAGGCGCATGAAATACACCCGCACATTACCATTAGAAATGTTAGTCCCGTGTCTACGTAATCTACGAAACGTTAGTCGTGTCTGGTACGTGATACGTGATTCCGAATAACAAATGCCCGGACACTATTGGCCGAAGAATCATTAGCCCTAATGCTTAAAATGCCGATCGTTCATAAATTTTTTATTAAACATTAAACAATGTTTAATAAAAAAATAAGAAAACATAGTGATTTCAAAGAATAATTGTATTTATTTTGTTATTAACTATTTAAAAAGGTTTCGAGCTTATGAACTTCGCCAGCGTGGTGGACTCAAGGTCTAAGCCCTCATAACGGGAGGAGACCCTTGCCCAGCAGTGGGACATAAATGGGTTACATTCGTTATTACTTATAGTATTATTCGTATATTCTTACCTGATGCAGTCCAATTAGCAAAATGATGTTAAAAATGAGGCTTATGATCAATATTGCTACAGCCACGATCATAATGACGTATATGATAAACGCTTCAGTGCGATAAAACTCTTTTATTGCTACCAGTAGAACAAAATTATCGAAGTGTAATATACAAACTGCTATTGTTATTAATATTAAATTGCTAACCTAGAAATAATTATTTGTATATTAGTATCATATCGAACGTTACAAACTTTCAGTTCTGCTTCTTTCCAGATGTGAATGAATCACATCCACTTTCAAAAAAATTAAACCAAATTGCATGATTCTTTTTTTATCTGTTAACTTTCCAAAAAAAATCTCATGAGAATGAGAATCCGCAACCGTTCTCCGATGACCGGTTCGCCATTGGACTGTTCGTCGACAGGATGATTCATTTATTTCCTTTTCCCCAACAGAGTCTTTCACCTATGGACATTGCGTCGACAGAAACTTTCACCTATGTCAATTTCGACGACAGGTCTTTCCAGCTACAGAATATTCCACCGACACGACGATAAACCTATTACTCTGGTAACTACAGACCTTTTCATCTAAGGAGAATAGGCTGTCAATTTTAACACAAGCGATAAAACAAAAATATACATATCTAACAGCTACAGCTTACTGTATCTTTACTAAGAGAACAGGGTTGGTTACTTGCCCTAGAGAAGTCATTATTAAGAGCCTTTTAGCTTAAGTAGAACACTAATGTTCACAAATACAACTCGGAACTATCATAGAGGCTTTAAGGTCCAAAAATGAAAAATGAAGGCGTGACTTTAAGGTGACGATGATGTTAGAAATAAGATAATTTTGTTGTTTTATTTTCATAGAATCGAATAGGATGTAAGTAATCAAAACTACATAAATGAGTAGTTAATGCTTTTTTATAGGTAAGACTAACTCATTTCTATAGGTAAGACTTCTCTAAGGCAAGTAACCAACCCTGTTCTCTTAGTAAAGATACAGTAAGCTGTAGCTGTTAGATATGTATATTTTTGTTTTATCGCTTGTGTTAAAATTGACAGCCTATTCTCCTTAGATGAAAAGGTCTGTAGTTACCAGAGTAATAGGTTTATCGTCGTGTCGGTGGAATATTCTGTAGCTGGAAAGACCTGTCGTCGAAATTGACATAGGTGAAAGTTTCTGTCGACGCAATGTCCATAGGTGAAAGACTCTGTTGGGGAAAAGGAAATAAATGAATCATCCTGTCGACGAACAGTCCAATGGCGAACCGGTCATAGGAGAACGGTTGCGGATTCTGAGAATGAAATCAACGGAATAATTTATTCATTTAGGTCAAATATTGGCACTTATGATAGTCGTTACAATTACTGAATCTACCACTAGCTCGGAAAGGAGGTAGAGCCTTATGAGAAGAGCTAGCAAGAAACTCACGGCCACTCTTTTCAAACGCCAAAAGAAGAAGATTGTACTATATAGAAAGAATAAGATTGTACTATACCCGGAAGAAGTCAGACTAATTTGCTAGTAATCAATAAAATTTGGAATCACAAATTAAAGGTCTTATTATGCTCCAATCAAATTATATAAAATAACAATTTAATTAATGGAAATTACTTACTCCGCTCATATAGCCCAGGATTAAAGCCCCCGTTTTCAAATCAACGCAATAACAACAATTTTCCAGTTCGAACGTCATTTTTGATCTAAAACAAAATAACATAAGTACATAAAATCACGCCTTTTATATCCGAATATGATAAATCTCTGGTTTATCAAATACACCCGCGTTTCACCATTGACAATATAAGTCCCATGAAATGAGAGATAACCTTATTGCGAAATTACGGGTATGTTGCCAAACTCCTAACAGTTAAAAAGTATTTTAATATCAATGGAAAAAGACCGGCCTTTGCTCGGGAATCGAAGTTGAGACTTTGTAATCATAAGTCGCATACTGCCGACAAGACCACAGAGACAGTCTCAAATGAGAAAAAATATTATAATTAATAATGTTTACGTCATAACCACAGTTATATTTAATTGTTTTTAAATCGAGTTATAATCGTTTATGACCATAATGTCTCTGATTCATAATTACTTATAACTGTTTGTTTTCATTTCATATACAGAAATAATATTTGTTATCCAATATTATAATAAAGGTAAACATACATTTTATCTTAGCTTGCTTGACGTTTCGGCGCAGATTACACTGGCAATGGTTGTAAGTACGCAATGGACAGTTCGGCCATTTTGACAAGAAAGAAACACTCATAAACACACATGTTATCTGTGTTTCAATTCAATCCAGTAGTTCCTGCTATTAGCACGATCAAATAAATTCTTCACTTTTACATTGTTAGTATAGATTTGAGTTTTGGACTACAACTTCTAAATACAGAGTTTCTCGTAAAGATATTAAGAACAAAAATGAAAAATAAACAAATATGTATCACTTTTATTCAACTTACCAAAGTCAAATAAATACCCGTTCTTATAAAACAACAGAGATTTTTAGTAACCAAACATAACAAACAAAAATACTATTCTCGTTTAAACAATTGAACACAGAATTTAAAATTAGAATAATATTAATTTACAACATGTCACTACACTAGACTGTCAAGACAAATCGCGTTACTAACAAATGAAGCAAAACTACAAGATCCATTAATAGGGTACATTAATTTTCGATTAATTTCTAATATTCTAACTATGACTAACTCATGGTCGACCACTAATTAGGGTTCCGTACCCAAAGGGTAAAGACGGAACTCTATTAATAATCCATATAGGTCTAGTCTGTTTGTCCGTCTTTCACCAGGCTGTATCTCATAAATCGTAATAGCTAGGAAGCTGATTATTTTGCAAATTGTGTATTTCCGTTGTCGCTATAAGAACAAATACTAGAATTTAAGGACGGTGGCCATACAATAAATATGTTTTTTCCGTACGTTTTTTGGTACTGAACCCTTTGTGCGCGAATCCGACTTGCACTTAGTTGGTTTTTATAAATATTTGAATGCGGGGGGGGGGGGGTTGAATATTATATAAACAAACTTTTCTCTGCAACTGTATAATTATTTCAATGAATACCACAGATTATAAACTTAACTTAATAATAAAACTTTACATTAGAGCCATTAAAAATCATTTAATTATTTAATTTCATCATTATGACATTCAGATGCTTTATCCGTAAAATTTTCACAAAATAGTTTTTAGTTAAATAGCCTAACCAGTACTTATCTTTAGTCGATAAGTTAGGTACCTACCAAATTAACAAAAAAATAACAATCTTTGGACGACACTTAAGAAAAATTATTAATTATACCAGCATGATTTTTTTTATTACTGTCGAGGGGGGATGGGTTAGGCCTCATATAAAATTATTAAAAAAATATACTACTTTCTTTACAATAAATTACACTTAAGCTGTATCGTAAATAGCCGGTCCGTTCTCATTCATAGTTTTGTGGTAGCTCCTGATCACCAGAAGGAAGTAGATGCCAAGGACTGAAAAAAATATAACATTTTTAATTTTGATTGAAACACAAATTTTCCTGCATGCTTATGCAGGAAAATTTGTGTTTCAATCCGCTTCCCCGCTTCTGAGGTACATTTAGCGTTAGTTAACTATACGGGTTATTCACCAACTCGACCCAAGAGGCTGGACACTACGTTTGTCCAGTTGGTGAAATTCAAAATTAGTACTTTTAATTATTTCGTCACGTGGACACGCCATGATTTTTGCGCATGTCCACATGGTGAAACTTAAATTAAATCACTTTTATGTTTTCGTCCTGAGTTACAACACGATACCCTTCAGTAAGACTGGTTGTCAGACTTTTGAGCTTTCTGACTGCTGGTAACAAATGTCAAAGATCTTTGAAAAAGGCAGCTAGGAACCACAAATATATGTCTTGCGAAACACGGAATAACTCGGAATTTATATGGTCGCCCATTCACAGAAAAACCACGGTGAGCATAGCCTTACCTCAGATTAACACTAGGTTATGGTACATTAAAAATATGAAACACTTACAGATTTGTAAAAAGCTTGAAACAACGTCTTTGAATGGAGTACCCATTGAAAGATTGACAATGAGCAAGATGGCAGAGAGGACGATACAGATTCCGTAGAAAATAACAAATGCCTTCACGTGTCCTGGTTTATACTGAAAAAAGCATAAAAATTATTAATTCATGGTAAATGCAGTATTTTTGCTGGAGCTTATGATAAAAAAGAATAAGTTACTAGATTAAAAAGAGTAAGTTAAGGTTCTAACTGCACGTTTGGCATAGCGGTCAAAGTCACCTTGCCGCAATAACCGGCGTCACAGCACCGCGTGTGACGGCTTAAAATCGCACCCAGGACAAACATATTTGTTTGCTGAGCTAGACTATTTGTTCTGAACCTGGAGTAATTATGTATATCTTTATCAGATGTCTAACAATTGTCTGATTACCGTACAAGCTTTGCTTGATTCAAAATCAGATGACCATGTGACAGCCATCCAAATGAATTTATACGATCTTTACAAACTTTAACTTTACATTTAAGTATGTATACACACACGGCTATAGTTTATCCTAGGCAAAGAATAAGTAAAATACATATTTACCTTATGAATTCCAATGAGCAATACTACGGAAAAGATGAGGTTTACTATAGCCAACAGCAGCAACAGAGCCATGACGGCTACGACCACGCCGCCAGCCTTCTTGTGGTCTGCATCTCCCTCTGCGATGATGTAACCACCGAGACCCAGCCCGACTCCTGTTGCTATTGTCGTTAGAATACTCCCCACCTGTAAAATAAAATATATTAATAAGTAATTTATAGACTGACCGCTTAGTTAAGAAGTTTGGCATGCGCAGTTTATTCAGATTATAACTAACTAGAGGCCGCCCGCGACTTGGCCGCATGGAAACCCTTCCCGTGTAAATCGCGATCCCGCGGGAACTCCGGGATAAAAAGCCTATGTGTTATTCTGGGTCTTCAGCTACCTATATACCAAATTTCATTGTTATCGGCTCAGAAGTATTTGCGTGAAAGAGTAACAAACATCCATACATACATTCTCACAAACTTTCGCATTTATAATATTAGTAGGATAATTCTCTATATTTCCAAAATAAAGTAGTTGTATCAAATAGACCACCGTAGAGCGATAAGAGAAATCTCTAAGGGAGGCTGAACTCTATAAAAAATATGCTTCTTACCAGATTCAAGTAGCCAATGATCAGTGATCCGGTTCTCAGTTCGACGCAAAAGCAACAGTTGTTGAGTTGCAACGCCATCGTTGATCTGAAATGTTTTTTCTCATTATTGTCCCACTGTTAGGCACGTTTTCTCCCGACATAAGTAACTGGTACTGAACGAGAAAGAGGTTGGGACTTGAGTCCACTAAGTTCGCTAAAAAATTATAGAACAGGGTATGCTAGTTTTTTTTTTAATGGTTTTCAAAAGTTATATAGCGTCACTGCACGTGCAAAAATTGCTATGTGTTTTTATATACTTTAAAGAAAGTGTCTTCTAAAACTGCTTTTCTCAGAAAAAAGTCAGTCATCTAATAATTTATTTATACAAAATTGTATCAAAAATGACCCATTAATGTCCCACTGCTGGGCAAGGGTCTACTCCCGTAATGAGGGAGGGGTCAGGCCTTGAGTTCACCACGCTGGCCAACTTTTTAAGAATTGAATAAATCATGTAACTTTTTTACTGTATCGCTTATAAAAATTACAATTAAAAGTGCATCAGAATCGGCAAAAGTGAAATGACCTATACCTAAAATACTATACAAATGTTGTTTACGAGTTAAGAATATTGTTATAATTAGTTTTTGTGAAATGAGCTGTCATCAGGAATCCCCGTGGCCCCGGCGCGAACTGTGTCTTTGTACTATGTATGGCTTATCATCTCAATTTTGAAAGAAATATGCATAAAATAGGGGTAATTAGCGTATAAATATTCTTATGTCACATGCACTTCTATTATAATTATAGATTTAAAAAAGTACCTTCCATTAGTATATTGTCTCATTCTAAAAGCTTTGTTCTTTATGTCACAAGATCTTAATAAATGTCTTAATGAATTATCGTTAAAATTATTTCAGCTGGATTATTATTATATACAAAAAAATACTGAAATTTTAATTTACTTTTAGTATCAGATAGTGTAGGCTCCATCTAATTTAAATTAATCTAATAACAAGATTTATTTGAATTAGATCTTCGCTAACTTATTATTAACAATTTAAAATAATGTGTTAGTAAGAGCCTTTTATTAATTTTAAAATAATTGAAGTATATTAAAACAAATATCTAAAAGTTTGAAACAATATCCGATTACATGACAAAATCATGATTAATTCAAAACAAATTTCAATTAAATTTTTTCCGCAAAATATAAACATTCGCAACCAGGAACAACAATAAAAAAAAACAAAAAATACTAACAATTAATAGAAAAAATCAACTCACATTTCAATTGAACTTGGAACGAGGGAACACAAAAAAAAAAATATTTATGCAACACCACGTTTCACACTCGCGAAAGATATGTAACTGTACTGGCACAAAATACTGTAATCTAGTACTTTATATTTATGTTAGCCCAGTGACTCACTGCTATATGCACTTGTGAACACCGGGAACAAATAAAGCGGGGACTACAACATCTACGGTTAATATACTTAGCGCTTGCATCCAATTTTCCTTATTACGAGACCTCCCTTATTCTTGGGTATTTTAAAACGACAAGTCTGGATTAAGAAATAGTCAGGTGAATCGAACCTGAAAATAAATATGTGAAAGATTCTTATAAACTCAAAAACAAGAAACAGCAAAATGGATAGGTTTTCCTCAAATTGCACTAACTTTGGAACACACTAAAAGTATTTGATGCAGCACTAATGAAAATATTGCTCTTTTTTATCCTAAAAAAAATACACTGTTAAGAATTGCTCTTGTGTCGCGAAGACTCTTACATAAATAGTTAAAAAACAGACGGCAGCGGTAAAACTTATATAAACACGCTATTGAATAGATAAACTACCGCTAAATGTACTCAGAAATTGGGGGGAGCCAAAGTATAATGATTTCCATAATTATTTGTGGATCTCACGCAAATATTTTTGACGTGTAGGAATCGAATGGAATCCGCGTCTTCCAGCGGTTGTGGCTCGGCTCCCGTATTAAGCTAGCCACTGCACTACGAAAGCCGCCAAATCTAATATATAAAATTCTCGCGACACAGTTTTCGTTGCCATACTCCTCCGAAACGGCCTGACCGATTCTCATGAAATTTTGTGAGCATATTGAGTAGGTCTGAGAATCGGCCAACATCTATTTTTCATACCCCTAGGTGACATTTTTTTTAGTTAGGTTTATGGCATAACAACTTTTGCCCTCAGGTAGAGCACCTGCTTTACAAACTATCATAGAAACATTGGTCATAATTCAACATATGTACAATTTGCTGGGTCAGCTAGTAATATTATAATCTTCTTGCAAAAATCAAAATATTTTAAACTTGCACAGTACGGTTTTACTCGGCGTCCAGTCTAAATTACGTACTATGCTAAGATTTTTTTTGAGTTTTCATACCCTGTTTGATAAAATACCTACTTTGTGGTTACAGCATAGCCGTGATAAAAAAAGTTAAACATAGCTAGTTATTACTAATTAATAATACCAATTGTGGTTTACAGGGACTTTACTGGGTAACGTGTCCAAAACACTATAATAATAATATATTTCAATATAAATATAATAATAAGGTACAAAAAGCTCAATTTTAAAATGTCCAAAGTAGCATAATATCTTTGAAGTAGTAAGTCCTAATTTAAATCGATTGGTACCAATATGCCTGCATCAGTCCACATCAGATGCCTATATCGTTTAGACAACCGTGTGTCTAACACCCTATAACCCATCCCATCGTCATAAACCGGCTTTAAACGGGGACTTTACTGGCCAAGTGACGTATACTCTTCAATAGTACGTAGTAGTCTATTTATTATATTTCTACTCGATATATCTGAAGTGCATTCGTGTAATTTTGATTCATTCATATTTACAAGAATATCTTATCAGTTAGTTTTAGTATCGTTTATCAAGAACTGAGTTTCACGTAACCTTTCCCGTAGACTGGTGGAAAGTGATTCGTCATTGATAAAGGGGACTAAGTGTTTACGTTACATACATAACGACACGATTGTTCAACCCGTAGGTGTAGGCAGAAGAATACGAAATAAACCCGCCTCAGAGACTTTTACAATAGGGTAGTTGCCTACCAGTCAAATCAGCTACTCTTTATGAAATGTCAAAAACACATTTTAGTATAGAAATACGACAGTGACGTCACTATATCACATTTTCGTTGGTATCAAATGAGTGCCAAATAAAATGTTTCAGTCTGTAATAATTACACATTCAACAATATTTACGAAATAAGCAACATAGTCTGAGCATTTTAGATGTATTATTTACGAGTACGAGTTTAATAATTTTTCGTTAACCCAGGCAACTACCCGATTCTGATATTGAGGGGTTAACAAGTTTTGATGCATAGGAACGAAAGTTTTAATGTTCGGAAAAAAGTGCAGGCCAATTTTATGGAGTTAATGGATAAGTGTCGTATAGTCAAAACATCAGTCAATATCCAGCTGATAAGCTAACTAAAGCTATTGTGTATTCAGAAGTCCTGAAACCCGACATAATTATTATTAGTTGCTATAACAAGGAAATGATGATACCAGTAGCTCGATAAAATAACACTATCGACCAGCGACCACCGGCTAGCTATCAAGAAGTTTTATATGAAAATCTAATGAACGCTGCTATTTTGGCAGTACATTTTATATGTGAAACTTTCTATAGTCGCTTAGTAGAGAATCGCGCTACTGGCGTATTAGTGCTTATCTTTAAATAAACACTAAATATCCAGATGGCCAATAATAATATTTACTCGCAGAGGGTCATTGGATTCCAAACTAAGCAGAACTTGTAAAAAGGTAAGCAAATAAGTGATAAACATACATGATTACAGGCATCGGTAGCACGATTCTGTACAATTAGAACCGTCAAGTATCGAGAGTTAACATTAAGAATGTACTGCCAAAATGATTTCTACGACACCCGCTAGAGGCGCTGATCCGATTGTCACACAACATTTTTCGACAGCTCGATTCTCGATAGTAGTAGAGAACAGTAGCTCGATTCTCTACTACTATCGACTACCGGCTAGCCATCGAAATTTTGACATTTAGAATGTACTGCCAAAATATTTCCTGAGGCGCTGATTAGATTTTCAGAAATTTTGTATGAAAACGTTTTGTATATTCGACAGTACAGATTGTACAGAATAGCGCTACAGAGGTAAACACAAACGAATTAATCTACTAATAGCCAGTTGCCAGGTGTTAAAACATCGAAAGGGTAGGCGACACCGACTGACTTACAATTTTTCATATTATTACTAAGGATTTAATGAAAACCCTCTATAATCTGAGTTCAAACGACATACGTACAGAGCTATCGGTGATGTCCTTCAAAAAGGTCATGTGCGTTGTACTCGTTACCGGCGCGGTGCTCCTGTATGAAAATATGTATGGATGTGAATGAAGCGAAAGGAGTGTGTAAAGATTTAGTAAGTGACGTTTTTTTGTCTCAGCCTACCACTTTGGGAAACAAGCGTGATTTCTTGCATATATTTATCTGATTGCGATATGTTAAAAATGTTTATATAACTACCATACAAAATACCTGTTGTATTTTTAATACTGGCAACATTGTATTTCGGGGATTCCCGTAACTGCAACGAATTTTCAAAATATATTTGGAATGATGTCAAGTAGGTATAAGCACTTGAGATAAGGATAACGTATGTACGTTTTTTATCATACAGTTGAATAACCTTGCCCACGCCTGTATCCTTTATTCCTTGAATGGCTGTTTACCTACTAAATCCTATAACATGATTTCGAACAGTAGGTACTAATGACCTTCAAGCTTTCGAGAAATTTTTAAACCTGCAATTCTGTAGAGCAATTCTCTACCAATATCGACTATCGACGACCGTCTGGCTATTTATTGTTGAGAAATTTCGTATGAAATTTGGATCAGAGCCTCTAGCAGGCGCCGTGGAAATTTTATTTAAAGTACATTTTAAATGTCAAACTCTCAATAAATGCTATCAGGCATCATAAGTTCTTCTTCAGGCGACCGCTAAAAGCGCTGTTCAGAATTTCGTACAAATTTCATCAATGCTAGCCAATCACCTTAACCCATTATGCACCACAGCACTAAAACACTTTGTCCTAAATTCCCTTTGAATAATATTTTCATAATGCCCTCAATAGTTTTCCTTTAAAAGACTGACGGTATGTACCTATTCTCCTGTCCCCGAATCATGTTGTTGGAATTCCCTACCGTAAGCAAAGGACTAGTTTGTAGTTCCTATCAGTCGTGATGACGTTACTACATAAATATGTACTCAGGAATGACGCGACAAGTAATAGGAAATAAGCCTCTTGTATTAAATTTATTTATGACACAACCTATTGAAGTCTAGGATATATAAAATTACAGCCGAACCTACCGGGTACGTTACCAAACTCGGGGCTACCATTGAGAAGTAGTCTAATATAAATAAGAAAAGATCAATAGCACTTTGCCCAACCCGGAAAAATAACCCGAGAAGCCCTCATCCGCCTGATCGGCTTCCCAGAGTCATTTCTTCCTAACTTTTCGGCATTCAGTATTGCCGCCGGCATGTGTGTAGCACCCATAACGGCGTAGGGAAACATCGTGATAAAACCGTGATAAACCTAAAAAATTGTTCAATAGGTACATTCCTTAAGGGCGTTTAAAGTCCCCAATTCACAATGGTTGACCTTGTGGCTTCAAGACCTAACTCCTCTCTCAGGGAGAAGACCCTTGCCAGGCAGTGAGACAGGACGTGTAAAAATTGTATTTTTTTTATCTTGAGTAACCAACAATAACAACATTATCTATAGTTCTGTAAGTTTAGCGCAATCAAGCTAATTGGTATATGTTAGGTATATCCTAGTCAGTCGTTGTTAATAACCGCTGTGGTTTATAAGGAAATAATTTTAATTCAGTTTATTTAAATAATAAATAATAAGTTAAGATAATATTTATTTATTAATCTGATAATGAACTCTATATCTACCCGGAAAAGGATAATAAAAGGAAAAATATTTTATCTACCCGGAAAAGGATAATAAAAGGAAAAATATTTTATTTACCTAATAAATATTTTTGGACTCCTTAAAATTTACCTATGTCAGTGTCGCTAATAATAGTAATATTTCTAATACTACGAACTCACTGGTCGGTAAACGATCTGTGGGTTAAACAAACCTTGGCGCGGTCATACCACAGATGGGCGACCGCATAGTGGTATTTAAACTGGGCATCTCCGTGCTTCGGAGTGCAGGTAAGAGTCGGTACCAGCTGTTATCAATTAAGATAACAGTCGTTAAGCCACGTCCAAGGCCTTCGGGGTTTGAACAACTTTGACACTTCACACTAGGTTGACTATTAACCATCAATAAGAATAATACAATCGGCGTTTTGTCACAGTATATTTATTACTAAAATCATAAAAAAAATACTCCCAAAACGTTATCATTTAATGAAAACCGCAAGGAAATCCGTCCAGTAGTTTATCACTGTTGGCTGTTTGGCATAAACATGTGATTGGTCTGGAATGCAATGACTGCATATTAGGTACATAATGTGCATATTTAGCGGATGCGCTATCAGTAAATGGTAAATATTCCCATATTATTCTATAATGACAAAAACCGCAAAATTTTGTACTGAATAAAACTAAATTGATAGTTACTGAAATTATTTTGTTACTTTTCAAATATTGTGTTTCCTTAAATGTAACATACAACAAGATCTCTGCACTCAAAATCAAAGCATTTATTTATTTAGGTCAAAAGTTCGTGAATTTTCAAAATGTGTAACAGTTTGTAAGAATAGTTTGTGAAAGATAAGCCAGTTCGGAAAATAGTACAAAGTATACAGACTCTATTTTTTCCGAAATTTACGTTGCTATTTCCCAAAAGTAAAATGTAGAAAAAACAGAGATGTTGACACGGTTTTTTTAAAACTGAGACCTTATTGAACTCTAAAACAATGTTGTTTACCGGCCTTAAGAAAAATAAGCATTAAAACGAAAGTCATATTTCCCTACCATATTTAATTTCGCGTTTCATGCAAAAACTAGATACTCCGATTTTATAGTAAAGGTACCGTTTACCTTCAGTTTTGCTTACTTTAAACTTACTAAGTAAATATAGGTAAGTATTATCCTTTTATCTGTCCTGACCTTTTCAAAATATCCGAAAGCATTATGCAAATAAAAGCCTGTAAACTTTTACATAAACCATTTATTTTATTTGTAAAAATAAACGGGACCTATTAAAACAATGAATTTATAATGAGTCTAGCCATTTTTTAACGCAATGGTTATGTATTTGGTAATGCCATTTATCTATTCGTGTATTTAGTAGTCTACTGATTTTTCAAGTTTCAGACCTTTTATTACACACATATCACCTTACATAGGGGTAGCCAAATACCAAAGGATGAGATGGGCTATACCTACATAATCAAAATTAAATTTTCTAATGTTCCACTGCTGGGCTAGGTTCTTCTCCCGGAATGAGAGACAATACGGTAGTTGCCTACCCGTCAAATCAGCTACTCTTTATGAAATGCCAAAACACATTTTAGAATAAAAATATGACATAGTGACGTCGCAACGTCCTATTTTTGTTGATATCAAATGAGTGCCTAATAAAATGTTTCAGTCTGCAATCTTTCAAAATTATTTATGAAAAAAAATTGCACAACGTTAGCATTTACGATAAACCTTTTAAGAGTAGGTACGATTTAATATTTTTTCGTCAATTATAAGAACTGACCTCAAAAAATGTTCTACATATATTATAACATTTTGACTAACAAAGTACGACCACGAATTGAAAATCCCTCAGGTTACAGTATCAAAAATGTAAGCATCCTGTTCACTGTAACGGCTTGCATATAGAAAGCCGCTCTACGGAACTATTGGCTTACGCCACTAATGCCAAAGGCTTAACCTAGATTGTATGAAGTTAAATATTTTGTCAAAATAAATAGTTTGTGTGATATTTAGTTAGTTTATTTTATTTTAGTTTCTTTAGTTATAGTGAATTACGTCAGCTTTTTCTATTCTTATATCTCTAGATACGGATAGAACTAGAAAATTACTGATTTTGAATATTTTAGATTAACAAATTATTATAAATTAGCTTTTGCCGACGACTTCGTCTGCATGGTTTAGTGGTTCAAGCCAGCAAATTCCATACAAATTTTCATCCACTCTTTATTCTTTCTAATCCGTTATAAGAATGGCTACGTTCTTTCTTAAGATTAGCTCTATTCCTGTACCTTTCATTATATTCAGTTCAGCTGTTTAGATGTGAAAGCGTAACAGACACATACAGACAGAGTTACTTTTGCATATATTATATTATAATTATATAATATATAATTATATAATATCATTATGTTTATTAGGGAAATAGGGATTATAAATTATCGAAAATCGTTGTTATTCAATTTAATTAATAAATAAAATTTTTAATATAAAATAATTTTATTAATTTAATATAAAATAATTTTATTTTCAATATTAATTATGCCTCTACACTAAAATGTTTTTGAAATCCAATGTTTTAATTATCAACCTTGATAAATGAGTTATAGTCCGACAACTTGGTAGAGAGCCTTGGCACGTACCATTTACCTGTAAAAAAATAAAAAATCTGTGTAATTCCAAAATAGAGTACTGAACTGTATTAAACAGTTCATCGTCAGCTGCATAAGCTTACAAGCCCCTGATATAATTCAGAATTCTGTTACCTCCGCCAGTCGCTAAGCTTGTACACTCTTTGCTGTGTTGTAGGACTATACTTTAAGGTGCTCCCACACAGCAGTTATATAACGTTAGAAACAGAGTTATGACATTTGTTTTTAAACAAATTAGTTTTAAAATTGTTTTGTTATCGTGTGCTGCTATGTGGGAGCACCTTAGGGAGACCTCTTCACTCTTTTCCCGAAAAGTATAATACTAATATTTTTTATTCTTAATTGGTGTGGTTTGGGTAAACTTTATCCAGCTTTATTCCTTTCTTTCTTTCTTTTAAAAAGACAACCCCCGCACTAAGAATTGCTCTTGTGTCGCGGGGACTTTTACAAACATACAAACAACGGACACAAAGCACAACTAGACCCGAAACAATTTATTGTGGATCGCACAAATAATTGCTCCGTGTGGGAATCGAACCTACGACCTCCCGACGCGATGGTTTTCGGCGTGGCGACCTAAACCACTGCGCCTCGGAGGAGGTCGGAGGCCTAACACACTTTTTCAGCAGTTTCCTCGTGGATATTTGAATACGTCCTGAATTTTAATGCACCATGGAAACGCTAATCGGGCAGAAAAAAGGTCACTTTGAATAAGCTTTTTATAAGAGACCATAAAAGTTTATATTTTTAACAGCTTCTGTTTAGAATTTGAATTAATTTTTGCATTAACCGCAATTTATTTTTATTTTCCAATTTTTTATTTCGAAAATCTAATCAATTTTAGGCGAATCTATAGTTATACTATAAATGCAAAAGTTTAGATGTTTGGATGGATGTTTGTTATAGCCTGGACTAACCACCTTAGGTTAGTAAGTAACAAAGATACTTGTTTTCTCCACACAACAATATTATATTCAAAGGTTTTTCAGACTTTTACTGGAAATCTATACTAATATTATAAAGCTGAAGAGTTTGTTTGTTTTAACGCGCTAATCTCAGGAACTACTGGTCCGATTTGATTTGAAGGCTATATATTATCACGCTACGACCAATAGGAGCAGAGTACGAGTAAAAAATGTTACAAAAACGGGGAAAATTTTGACGCATTCTCTCTTATGTTGCAAGCGAAGTTGCATGGGTCAGCTAGTAATATAATAAGATCTTAGAAAACCTCTCAACACAAGTATATTCACTAGAATTAATTCTATGGACGTAAACATCACGCGTTCATGCGATCACTAGTATACATCCTTGAGTACAATTAATTGATAAAGTACTAATAAGTGCTTAGAACTGAAATGAAAATAAACCTGTGACTTGACTAAGCAGAATTTCACCCAGATATACATACATACATACATAAAATCATGCCCAAAAAATGCTATTTCATACGATCCTTACAAACTTCCTTCACTCATTCACATTCATTCATTTCCAGTATGACTCAGACAGTAAATAATTACAACTTTGTAAATACATTGATGAAATATATTTTTGAAAAATATAAATTGTATGAATCGAATACCAACATAAAAAAGTCACTAACCCGCACTTGGCCAGCGTGGCAGATACACAAAGCCTTACCACTGCCTCATTTGGGAGGAGACCCTAGCCCAGAAGCGGGAGGGTAACTGGTAAAAAACATGTGAACTATTTATAGGGTTACTATTAAAAAAAAAATCCGACACATAATTTCATAAGTCCTTCAAACTTATATAATAATATTTATGTTGTACAATTTGATCGAAAAAATCAAACTTGCTATCTTTGAGAAGTTATGAGGAAGCATAGTTTGAAACTGTCGTAAACTGTAAGCTGTAAGTTTGTTTACTGATAGCTAGGATTTATTTGTGTATACTTCAAAATTAGATAAGAAATTTAAAGAAGATACTGTTTGGTAGAAATAGTTAATGGATGTAGTGTAGAGTTACGACAAAAGAGCTGTAAATAGTAACGTCGGTAGCGCGATTCTGTACTGTCGAGTATCGAAATTTTGCCAAAATATTTCATACGACTCCCGTCAGAGACGTTGATCAAATTTTCATACAAAATTTCTCGATGACGGGTCGGTTGTCGGTAGCCGATAGTAATAAAGAATTGTGCTACGGGAGATTACGCCCCAGAAAGACATACACAGATCATATCGGTGATGTCTTGCTAAAAGGTCAGGTGCGTAGTACTCGTACACGGCGGTGCTGTATGACTAGATGTATGGATGTAAATGAAGCAAAGGAAGTTTGTAAGGATCGTACCAAGAGGCGTTCTCTGGCTTCTGCCAAACCCTTTGGGAAAAAGGCGTGATTTCATACAGGAATGTATTTGACAGCTAATCTACCTCTTTACTAACGCGAATTTAGAAAAGGCTGTAACTTGTTCAAATACAAATAATGTTGGTTTGTAGTAATTTAAGGCATTGAAATCAAAACAAACTGGTGACTTGACTAAACAGGATATGACTCAAACAATACAATAATATATCAATTATTAGGTACATTACTGGATGTTACAGGAAAGGGTATTCCCGGCAGGTCATTGACGATAAGTAAATGCACATTGTACAGTCAGCTCCAAAAGTCGCTGAATATATTCAATCTTTAGACACCCTATATTTGTAGCGTTGCATATTATTCCATCCAGAAATCATCTTGGCAAGTGATTTTGTACCTTACACCTTACTATTACCTACATTTTTGCCATTTAACTGTTTTTTTCTAGGATTCATAGTTTGGCCGAAAAAGGGAATAACCCGTTATTTACCCTTAAAAAAAATTCTGCGAAAATTAGTGCAATATATGTATTCGTTTATGCTTTGTGTTGCAAAATTCAAATTATTGCTCTTTTGACGAACTAGAAAATTAAATCACTTTTATATAAAACTGTGGTTTGCAGGATATGGCATCGTTTATCTACGGAACAGAACTTTAAAGAAGATGCATTCTCACTATCATTAGTGTTAATGAATTCATTTAAAGTTTAAATGACTTAGATTACCATGGAAGGGGAATTACTAAGAACGTATTAGATGTCTATCAATCAGCCTAGCCTTTCTTCCAACTTGTTGTAGTCAGCTTGCAGTCCTCTCCAGCTGAAAGTCAAACAACCAGTTTAACCCAGGGGTAAAAATCAAAATCAAATAATTTAATCATTTAGGTCAAATGCTGACATTTATGATAGTCAATGATACAGAGGGTGAATTTACCAACATTTCGGAATTTGGAAGGTAGGATCAATGAGAAGAGCCAGCAAGAAACTCCTGATAACTTGTATCACGTTATAACCCAGGTTAAAAACTGGGTTTTGGAGGTCAGATAGGCAGTCGCTCCATGTGAAATACTGGTACTCAGCTGCATCCGGTGAAACTGTAAGCCGACTCCAACATAGTTGGAAGTAAGGCAAGGCTGATGTACAAATATTTGTCTGATCAGAAGTATGAGTCTCTGCAATTGGAACCACCGATCATCGAGAATTTTACATTTAAAATGTACTGCCAAAATAGTTTTTACGACGCCCACTAGAGGCACTGAACCGATTGTCATAAAACATTTTTCGATAGCTAGCCGGTTGTTGGTAGTCGATAGTGGTAGACAATGGTGGTACAGCAGACAGTTGTTTCATCTGATTTTATCTGGGTAGTAATCGGCCTTAGTTTCAGTGTCCGTCTTTCAATCAATTTCTACTAATTTGTCACTACTGTAGTTAATAATATGATACTGGGTATAATAATATCCATGCATCATATTATTACAGGACTCTTCAGATAAAGTAACTATTTCCTTTAACTTTGAATCGGCCGGCTTTCTCCTAGTTCTGCTTGCGGTTCGTTAGTTACAATTCTATTTATACATTTCTATGATAACATTGAACCTATACTTACCTCAATAGCTTTAGCTTTATCTTGTTTACCCGTTACTAGTCTTGAAGGTATTGTATTTTACTTTATAGAACAATCATTATAATTTCCTGTTGATGCACTTATTTACCTCTCACAATCTGTTTGAGGCGTTAAAAGTCAGGTGCGCTCACCGGTCGGTAAGCGAACAGTATGTTAAGCAATCTTTGGAGCGGTCTTTCCAAATATAGGTGACCGTTTAATGGTACTTGAACTCAGTGTGTGCGTGCTTGGGAGGGCATGTAAAAAGCCGGTCTCGGTATCAATTAAGATGACAGTCGAAAAGCCTTGTCAAAACTCTGAAAAGCTTAGACACTAGGTTGACCACTAACCATACGGTACATTCCCAGTTGTAACCCTTGCGACAGTGCTAGACTACTGTGAATATACTAACCATACGATAAAATAAAATGAATACTTCATAATAAAACCAGTAGATATTTGTTCAAGGGTTTAATTTAAATAGTGTCTAATATATAATAATTATATTAATATACTATGAGCTTAAGCAATACTGAACAAAACAATAAAATTTACAAGTGACAAACGTTTACGTACTTCTCAATAAATTATATACTCCATTACACTGTCGGTAACAAATTTTGGCAAAAATTAAAAATTATATTTACATTGGAGAAATTATTTTATGGGAATAAATTAAAATGTGGATGGTAGGTATTACAATATATAAAATGTAAAATTTATCAAAAATTTTCTACGAGTTATTGATACAAAATTCCAAAATGTTTCGTACACTAGGTATATCAATTCCTACACCTAGTAATGCGTCAATAACAATACATAGTTATATGATAGTGTTTACGTCAATTCCCATAACATGGACACTAAGAAAAACGTCTATTTTGTGTCGTATTCGTCTATAGGTACATTTGAGATATGTAGAAAAACATTCAACATTCATTCTATAAGCCGTTATTACATACATCAACATTAGGAAGATATTACGATCGATTATTTACAAAAGTACTGGTTAATCGACTAGATGTCTGAAGTATCCATCCCTAAGTTATACAATAATACAAAAATCATGCTATCTCTTTCTTTTTAGAAGAAAATGAAGGAAATAGCAACACATTAATACTTCAGGGTTTAGAATACATCATAATTATGTCATAATAATCGTTCGGATCAAAATTATTATTAACGTTCCATTTTAAAAGATTATTAATTAACAAATATAAGTGGGAAATCTAAGATGTTTCTTAGTCCTTTTTTGAGATTACCAAGGGCTAGTTTCACCGTTCATTAGTAACTGTCAAATAACTTATTTGGTAAATAAAAAGACAGTGATTGAAAACATCTGTCAAAGTTCCGTCAAATAAGGTACCTGGTAGACATTTAAAAATGATGAAACTGGGTTTAACTTCGAAAAGAAGTCGCAAATAAAATCCAAAAAAAAAACCATGTTGATACACATAATGTCGGCTCGTACAATTAAAAACCAGTAGAAAATAACACGATTTAACCCTAAGGTTATTCAAATCACACAACGCTTATTTAATAAAAGTATTTAAAATAAATCGTCTATGGAATAAACATGCAGTCTTGACTACATCAGTCGTTAACCAGCAAAAGCTTTTTCGAGTCGGAGGGTCCGTGGCCACGGTGGAATGACCGAATTAGAAATTTAGGCCCAAAACTGCTTTGAAATAAAGGCCTTTTTTGCTTAAGGGGAAATTTAGGTAAGCCTTTAATTCAGTAGTAAAAGAATGGCTTGTATTAATCACTGGTATTTTTAATCACAAGTACACGTCAAATAGTCATAAATTATCTTTCGAAGACGTGAGATGACTTTTATTAATAAAATATTTTTGGTATTAATCATTGCTTGTTTATATCTAAACATTGTCAATATAAGAGTCAAAGAGACCACTCCACTCGCAAGCCGACGGCCCTAAAAACGTCCAAAATTAGGCACCACATTTTGTGAGAAATTTTCAAAAATTAATCCAAACAATGGCAGCGGTCGCTTCGTTGTCTAACTATGGGTTTCTATGACACGTCACTTTGTCTTATAATCTCATATTTGTGACTCCGTTCGGACCAATAGGTCCCTTACTCGGTAAATATCACGTTTAACGATTACATTAATCGGTAGTCCAGCGAGCTCGATCGAGTTGACAAGCGAGGTAAACGTTTAAAGCCAACAAAAAACTATCGGTGGCCGAAATATTTCGTTAATAGTTTTGAAGAAGTTACCTGACACCTGCTGAATAAATAAAGCGGTAGACTTATCGACATCGAGAACTACATAGATCGCTGGACGCTACGAACATAACCTTTACTAACTAGTATTTCGCTCAATTCTTCTGTCGTTCGCGGGAGTCTTCTCTGCAGATTCCTCTAGGTGGGGAGTCCCTTCCTTTATGGCTGACTTTGGAGGCTTTCCTGGACCTCTTGAACTTGGCGACGTCGTCTCCGAAGACATCCCCGGTCCTGAGGGCTGAGATAAGGTCGTCGAACTCTCCCTTCTGTCCGTTGGTGAGGGTTCCGTCGCGAGATTCGGCGTGTCCGTTACAGTCACCGTTGGCCTTGCCTAGAGATTTGCCCACCGAGCTGAGTAGGCTGGATGCCTGTTTCCGCTCCATTGTGCGTTTCTTGAGCTATGGAATAAAAATGGTTTTATTAAGTAAAAGATAAACTTAAGTAATTATGTTTTTCTATAAATGTAAAACTGACCACGATTCAGATTAGTTTGCCTATGACGTACTAGACTTTGATACCTCGCTTAGTAAATTCGATAACGTGATATCCAGTTGTCTACATCAGAAACAAAATCCTAAATATTGGTGATATCCCACCTCCTGCTCGTGCCGTGTGCGGCGCTCCTCCTCGTCCCGGCGCCTCCTGGCGGCGTCACAGTCAGCGCGCGCATCATGCAGCTGCGCCAGGAAGGCGTCGAGCGCGCCGAACAGCTGCTCGGGCGACGCCGACGCCTCCTCGCCGAACGCGTGCGCGCACGACTCCAGACGACTCTTCATGTCCTGCGGATACCACACTTTGTTTAACATACATACCATCACACGTACATCAATTTCACGCCTTTCCCATAGAGATAGGTACAGATCGAACGAAGCTACGCGATGCGATCCTCACTATACTAAAACATTATCAACGCATAATAATACCAGTAAAATTATGAATCGTGCGGGGTGATTTCTGCTGATAATAAGCACGGTTAATGGACTTCAAACTCTCAAAAGACTTATTGAACAAAAATAATGCATAATTCTACAAAATAACTGATAAAAAGTGACCTTTCAATTTAAAACCAACAATTTGATGACGCGTAAACATAATTATATTATTTTTAGAAAAACGTGTATCACAAAAAGATGAAATGAGAACAACCACTCCAAAAATGACACCCTAAAATCATAAGAAATAACTGTTCCAGATGAAATAAACAAATACCAAACAATAGAACACGATCATACCTGGAAGAGATCCTCCAACTGCGTAAAGGTACAGACAGCGTGTGCATGGAAGTCCCTCATGACAGGCAGGAACATGTCATTGGGCGACCTGTTGGGCAACGCCGCGTGGTACTCCAGCTCTCGCGCCACCTCCCTCAGACCCGTCCTTAAAGACCCAACGTCTTTCTCTAGCTGTTCCACGCAAACTTTAGCTGCTGCTCTAACGTGTGGTAAATCTTCTTCCAGTAGAAGGATGTCTTTGAACTGAAATGAGGAATAAATATTATAGCTTTTTATTGTTCTGGTCGAGTCACGAGTGTGAAAATGAATACAATACAATTTCGAGCACGTGAAAGTTATGATTTTGAAGACATGCAAGATGATTTTGCGTCCAGTAAATACATACACGTATTCTTGTACGCAACGGGCTGTATACGAGTTAAGTGTTTTTAACTATTAAATAAAATTGATGCCACACACAAATCTGGTATCAGGTAGAATAAAGGAGGAAGGCTTTGAAATGTTTAAGATGCCACATTTATTTTTCTTTTTTCTTTCTTTTCTTTTTTAAAATAGACAACTCCCGCAGTAAGTGTGTCGCGGGGACTATTACAAACATACAAACAACGGACACAAAGCACAACCAGAACCGAACTTGCTCCGTGTGGGAAACCACGACCTCCCGACGCAAATGGTATTGGCGTGGTGACCTAAACCACTGCGCCACGGAGGCAGTCAAAGTTAGTAAGACATTAATCGGCTTACTCGAAATTTTTAGAGTTGAAAGAGACTACATACAACAACAAGTGAATTATGGGATAGAAAGCGTTTTAATACGAGAAATGAACCACACAAGTCTAGGGGAAAGGCAAGACTATGAGCGAGGACCCACACATGACAAGATGAATGAAAACTTGAAATAAATCGGTATGTTTTGTTTTGTTTGAGAGGTTTGATTTGATGGAAAGCTGTGGAAAATGACTTGATGATTTTTTCTGTGACGATGGACATTGAACTTACACTCGTATTTTGCTGCATGTAAAAAGATAAAGTTATAATATCGATCGTAGTTATAGCTCGTGTACAAGAAAACACTAATTTTCATAAAATAAGGAGAATCACATAAACTTTTTTAAGACACGGAATCTCAATTTGTTTACATTATGTCTTTTTTTAAGTTATCTGTTAAAGTTAGATTTCACGGTGAACTTATCGTCGAGTTTCTGAATTTAATGAAGTCAATTTCCTAACAAAACAATAATATCTTATTGCTGATAGATATAAAAATAAGTTTTTAAACAGTACCAAATCGTTCTGTTCATCTAGCGATGACTATAGGAAAAATAATATAAAACTTAGTTTATGTACTTACTATTAAATACTAAAGTGAGTAATATAAAACTTAGTATAATAGTATGTTACCTGTGTCTCCAACATTTCGACGAGGTAGTGCAGCAGGGTGGTGTTGCGTGACACGGATGACTTGGTGTCCGCCAGCTTGTTCAGTGATGATAGACGGAAGCCGGACGCGTTGCCACGCGCACCCCTGATAAAAGATGTCGTATTGGTAAGTTTGGGTCTAAAAAAATATTAGTAATGTTCGTATTTTGTGAATATGACTTAATTTTTCCTGGTATAAGTGAAAAGTAACAGATTTGATCAAATAAATTTTTACATTGAAATATGAGCAATTTCATAGGTTATCGTTAAATGAGCAATTTTATAAAAGTAAATCCGTTAATAAATTTAAAAAAGAGAGTTAAATGATTGTGAGTGCATCATTAGAACCCCAGCAGCGTTCTTTAAGTGCACGTCACTGCACGTATTTAGACAGCGAGTAGGGAAAAGAGGATCATGTGCGGACAAGTCACGGGGTTATTTTGGCACCACGGCCACTCTGAACGACATCGCCGGAACACACGACAGGGGGCTGTGGTCACAAGCGCGTGTACTGTACCTGTTCATGTAGTTGCCGAGCGCCAGCACGACTTCGAGCAGCGCACGAAGACGACGCGAGCGCGTCATGTCGCGCGCGGCGCGCAGCACGAGCGCGGCGCGCGCCTGCGCCTCGCCCGCCGCCGCCGAGAACTTCTTCTTGAACAGCAGCGTGCGCACGCGCTGCGAGTAGTGCGGGATCCTGCACACAACGTATCGAATTAGGCCGGGGCCCACGTGCGCGGCGCGGTCCTTGCACGGAGCCGTGCGCGGCGCACCGACCGCGGCGTCGCGCCCGCGTCGGTGCATCGCTCAGTTTGTATTTTGCTGTTGCGATATGTGCACGCGATCTTCAAAAATGGCTCAAATAAATATCGACTATTTAATTACTTTGGTGGAAGCAAAAAGCCGCAACCGGTGCTATGCGCACGGCCCCGCGCCACGGCACGACGCCGTACCTGCGACGGTGACGACGCCGCGCCGTGCACGTGGGGCCACGGCCTTAAACGGTAGTCTAGTGTCAATGACGATCTACCACACGTCGAGCACTAGCTTTCAAATAAAAAAAGAATCGACAACATTGGTCTACCCAGTAGAAAGCTATGAGGTCTGTTTATGAGTCGAATTGAGAACCTCCTCCTTTTCTTTGAAATCGGTTAATAAATAAACACAAAAAGAAACATTTTTTTTCTAGAAATAACACTGCAATAACCCTTTGTACGTGTCTTGACAAAAAAGAACAAAATATATTTTTCCCTATTTCCACATCACAGCCATAAATATAGTCCTTACTAAAAAAATACGTCATCAATCGAAGCTACGGTGTTCCTGCACCATCACTTATGCCTGGTTTAGCTTAAACCGGGCATAAGTGATGGTGCAGTTTACGGTTTCGGAGTACATTTAGCGGTAGTTTATCTATTCAATAGGGTTTAAGCACATGTAAAAATTACAGTTTGAATAGGTAAACTACCGCTAAATGTACCTCAACCTTAAACTAGCTTCATCTTTATGCAATAGAATGGTACATACTTGGAGATCTCATAGAGGAATCTGTCAGCGCGCGCCATGCTGTCGAGCTCATCTTGGTGCTCCTCCAACAACGCGGCCTCCTCGGCGCTGGGCGTGAACTTCACCAACTGCTCCACCATGTCGATGGGCAGCTGCTCGCCGCTGTCCATGCGGAGGATCGCCCTATACACAACAAAATAATAGTAAGTATAGCCTTAACTTTATGAGGCTAAACACAGTGGTTTCAACCAAAAGTTATGAAAAATTCATGCTTTAAAGGAGCAACGATATAATGACTACATTACTGTATTTAATCATTAGAAGTTATTCAAGTGTGAGCTTTACTTTCTGTGAGGTTTCTCACTTATTAAATATGCCGAGACCCCGAAACAAATAAAATTCAAGCCCCCTTCTCATTCCAGTTTGACTTAAATTGGTTCATTTTTCTCTTAAAGCATTTAATTAGTAGTAGACGAGACCTATTTAACGATTCTCCTGCATAAAGGCAATAGCCTACACAAAACAATAAGCATAATCATCCAATCAACGTTTCTTTTTCCTAAATTGGTAATCATTAAATACTGCCTAAACCCCATTAATCAATCCTTGAAATAAACTTACTACAGCCCAGAAGTAGGAAAAGCATACATACCGGCAGATCTCCTCGTCAGTCATCTTCAGTTTAGATAGCAGGATGGTGCAGTTCTGCGCTCGCCTGCCGTCGATCACTGATAAGATCTTCGTACGCGGCTTCGAGCCTAGCTGTCTTAGGTCCTCTACTGAGCCTTCGTTCTGGAAGATTATTTAAAATATATTCACATTTTATTACTTAATTGCATAATGCTTGGATTACAAACACTTTACTGACCATTACAGCAGACATTTAGCATAAATGGTGGACATAGCTAGCTTTTGATCAATCTTTACCCTGATTGCTTATAGAAAACTATTATAGTAAGACATTAGGCACTCAAATAAAGTTACCCCACACTAAGCAAGCTTTGTTTTATTTAACGATCACAAGTTATTTAAACAACATGCTTAAACATGTGTTTTAAAGGGAGATTATATTTTATTATTACCTGAACTCCATTCTTCTGATAGGCGCAGAACATCTTATCAATCGTGTGTAGATCCATCATGTTATACAATTTAGTATCATCAAGCTCTTGCCATATCGTTCCATGTAATTTTGTATCAGGAAGCTTACTCCAATTGAAGCTTTTTAGTGGGTTGCCAGGAGTGGGTACGTTCTTCTTCGCCTTCGGTGCAGATGTGAGGGGGGCGAGGGGAGCGAGAGGTGCGGGGGGAGGTGCCGGTGCGGGAGGCGCCGGGGGAAGGGGAGGGGGGCATAGTGCGGGAGGGGGAGGCGGCGGTGGGACTGAGCATGTCTCGATGACGGCGCTTTTCAGGTTGCTCACCTACAAGTAAAATATTTTTGAAGGTCGAATAATAAACATACTTTCGTTCAATGGTTTAAAATGTCTGTTATATTATTATTAAGGAAGATCGGGTCTTATTTTAAATTTAATTTGGTATTTTACTTAAGAAATTTTAAACAAACATCATAAATTTTAATAGTAGTTATATTTTACGTACCTTCGCGTCATCTGGTATGCTTCCTTCACTGACTAGTTTTTCAAACCTCGCTCTTTCCGTTCGCTCTTGGTTCAACTAATAGAACAAAAACTCGTATTAGTCATCCTATAATAAATTATTCAACGATTGTTATATCGTTTAAGACCATCATAATATTGCCAGGCGCAAAAATAAAATATATACGGCGTTGTTAGGTAAAATATTACCATTCACCAAATTATAACATAATTATTATTATGGGATTTGCGATGACATAGATATTTTGAAAGCGTGATCGTGGTGATTTCTTAAAATAACGCTTATTAACTTTCTATGCAAACCTAAAACTCACTAGTAAACTCACTACAGCAACCCTGTATTTTAATCTTATCCATACTAATATATACTAATAATATTATAAATGTGAAAGTAACTCTGTCTGTCTGTCTGTTACTCAATCACGCCTAAACTACTGAACCAATTTGCATGAAATTTGGTATGGAGATATTTTGATATCCGAGAAAGGACATAGGCTACTTTTTACCCCGGGAAAACGACGCATTCCCATGGGAAAATTCAGGTGGCGGACGAAGTCGCGGGTAAAAGCTAGTTTCTTATATTTGTATCAATGGATTTCAATAACCTATCATAGTGAACACATTAGGCCATGCTTCTCAAAGTCTGTGATAGGGTAGTTAAGCCTACCAGTCAAATCAGCTACTTTTTATGAAATGTCAAAAACACATTTTAGTATAGAAATACGACGTAGTGGCGTCACTATATCATAATTTCGTTGGTATCAAATGAGTGTCTAATAAAATGTTTCAGTCTGTAATAATAACACATTCAACAATATTTACGAAATAAGCTACATAGTCTGAGCATTTTAGATGAATCTTTTACGAGTACGAGTTTAATAATTTTTCGGGGGACCTAGCCGGTGGGTCGACCTTTTACACCGATTGGTTTCCCTGACGAAAAAAAAAGGCTACTACCCAATTTGAAGCTCAATATGACGAGACCTATTTAAGTATTCTCCTGCAGAAAGACCTATCCTATCCACAATACCTGTTGTTCTAAATGATGAGCTCTGGTAGCGGCCGCCCTGGCTCTCTCCGTACACTCCATGTGCGCAGCCGTCTCTCTCTCCAAGCGTTCTTTGAGGCGGCTCACCACACCCTCCAACTCTTCACGCTCCTGACTTTGCTCGTCCACTTGCTTCTCCTGTTAGTTGGTTATTGTAGTTAATACATGCATGTGTTGATGGTATGGTGTGCGTTATCTGACAAGCGGGATGAATGGTTCTGGGTTCATAATTTTTTTGTATTAAAGCTTTTGGAATTTTTTCTTGTTAAAAAGAAGGGAACGTGGTATTTTCATGATTCCTAATCAAAATCATAAAAGTGGATGGATACTGAATATTTGATTGTAAAGAAAAAATAAGGTGATCTTTAAAAAAAGGCGACTTATTTGATATTGTGTGAAAGGGTAATGCTCACTTGGACCTTATCTTTTCGTTATGAGAAGGATCCTTTGGGAAAAATGTGTTATAAAAAAGTGTTTTTTGAGAGTTGTTCATTTAGGAAAATGTACTTTTTGGGAATTGCCCTTTTGGAAATTGTATTTCGAGATAGTTATATGTGACCTAGGTACAGGTCATGTACCTACTTATAACTTGAGAAATAATAATAAATAAACCTTTTTAAAAATTAATACCAAAAATCAAGTCACCAGAACCAAAAACGCACATAAATAATATAAAAGTTATTTATGTATTACCACCCTTTTCCAATACACTTGTCTTTGAAAGTGTTGCCATATAATAAATAATTTTATGAATATAGAGCGTCGTGAACAATGAACGTTAACCATATTCATGAATACGCGACCAAGTTTGTAATTGTGGTCATTTTATGGTCATTATTAATTAATATAACCGCTTCCAAAAGGCTGTTAGGTTGTTGTTGAAGAAATGTTATTCATTAGAATGTTTATAATTGTTAAGAAGTCTGTATGGGTGTTTATAACTCAACCACACCACACTAAACAGATTTTCACAAAATTTTATCGTGGTGTACCACCAGAATAGTGTTATTTGTTATCGGCTATAGAACTCTAATCTACGCCGATGTAGTCGCGGGCAAGTTCCAGTATTTTATATGATACAGTAATTTAAAGATAGCCACATATCGCTGCGAAGATGGTTCTCTTTTATTTACCTCGCTATATAATATTTTTTGTTCTAATTAAACTCAAGGCCTAACCCCTCCCTCATTACGGGAGGGGACCTTGCCCAGCAGTGGGACATTAATGGGTTAAATCTTAATTGAATAATAATAAAGACAACATTTCTTCAACAACCAACAAAGCAGAACAACTTGTAATGTAGTTACCTTCTTAGCAAGTTCAGTGGCGAGGTCAATGTTCTCACGTTCAAGATTGTCAGCCTTACTGCGGGCAGCCACGAGCTCCTCCTCCTTGGCCAGCAGGTGGACTATCTCACCAACGTTGATCTCTAGAGGAGCCTGGTCTGGGTCGTAGATCTAGAAAATAAAAAATATTAAAGAAAGATTTCTTTTGACGGAGTACCCACCCCATAATGTCAATTAAAACAAGAAAATACATTATGATTTAAATAATATCTCTGAAAAACATAAACGTAATTATTGGTTTCGTATAAAAGATATAACGTTTAAAACAATTCAGAATTTAATAGAGACAATCAAGTTCTTTTCACATTTTCACTCGGTCCATTATAAACTGAGCTACTTACCAGAATTATCTAAAAGAAGAGCTAAAAAACTGTTAATTTAATCCAAAAACCAAAATAAATTGAGTAGTTCTTTTGTTAAATAATCAAATAATTATTTTACTTTAAATGATAGTCGTGTGATGAAACCTTACTTGTCTAAAAGTTTTTCAAAACACTTATTCAAGACATGCAAAGTCCCAACCCGCACTTGGCCATCACAGTGGACTCTAGGCCTAGCCCCTCTCTCATTTTGGGACCCTTGCCCAGCAGTGGAGAATAATGGGTAAAAGCGTTATTCTTAAGACGTGTATCCATTGGCTGATGTGCTGTCACGTACCTTGGTCTGATCACTAGTGCTGCCCCGCTCGCTGCCCTGCTCGCTGTTGGCGCGGCTGCCGGCGGCCGGCTGCTGCAGCACCACCTGCTGCACCACGCGGTCCAACAGCAACCAGTGTTGCGACTGAGGGTTGTATTCCACTGGAACATACGACAATTACTTAGTATGGGAAACTGCATCACAATTGTTTATTCGGCTTCCAAATAGGTTAACATTATAACTTAAACTAATACGTTAATAATGTCAGTTTTGATACCTGAACGAACCATTAAAAAATAAAATGAGGAAATACGTTTTTTAGAGCTGAAGTTTTAAACCAGCTTCAAATCAAAAACTTGGTCATCTTGTAAGCATAAAAAAAACTATTGAAGATGATATTACACAATTTTTGCATACAACTATTTAACATTCTAAGTAACAGCATCATTGTTGAAAAAGTACCCAAAAGACATACGATTTTTCTACTTACATGGCAACAACAGTAAATGTTCCAACATCGACAGCAGATGAGGGTAAGCAGCTGTATGACTGAGCTTCCGCCTCAGCAGTTCGAACATGTTGGAAGCACTCTTGGTGTCCACGTGCTCCTTGTCGAACCTCCTCGCTAACTCCCTCTCGTCCTCATTACGAACCATCTCGAAGAACTCAATGTGACGGTCGAGGGTTTCGTTCTCGTATTTACGGAGTTTCTCGATTACTGGAAACAAATAAAGAGATCTTTAGATTAGTTGTCAATTCAAACTCCAAATGAATTGATTGTTTAAGATATAACAAATGCTATACACAAAAGTGTAGATGTATGGAACGGGCATTATTTTAACCCGTCACGATGTCAGTCAGTCGACTCAGTCGCATGTATAAGGAGACGAGCCCTTACCAGACACACTACCAATTTTGGGCTACTCTTAAGAGTATTGTTATTTAGGTAAAAAAAACTCAATAACACTTAGCCCGTTATGAGATTCGAGTTTGCATCCTCAAAGCCTAGACCATAGAGGCAGTCTGTTAAACATCTTCACAAAATTATTTTCTCATTCTACAAAGTGTATAAGTAAAATTTCCTGTTACCGACCTGGTTGAATTCCCAACATGAGCAGTTCATATCTCAAATGCAGCCTGAACTCCAGACTCTCCTCTCCCGGGCCGTAGTTAAGGACGGCGTTCACAAAAGACATGATAGCCGTCTTGAGACCCAGGTCATCGCGGTAAGCACCAGTCGACCTGTCCAGCTCGTTCACTATGCTTTGGAAACGTGTTCGTTCACCGGAATACTTTTGGTAATGCACCATTGCTTCTAGCACCTTAAAATTTTGGAGTTAAATTTTAGTACAGTATAAAAACCAATAAGTCCAACCACATAGTAGAGAGCCTTGTATGATAGATTAACGAATCTTAGGGGTATACAAAATTTAGAATTTAGAACATCAGTGACCTGCAGGCTTTTGTACCTGGCCTATTAGTGTCAGAGCTACTTTGAAAATACACAGAATTATTCAGTATAATCTTGATACATGGCGCATACCAAAGTTCTCTACTAAGTTGTCTGACTACAGTCGGTTGCTGATGACGCACTCCATATTTTCAAAGTCGTTAAAAGAAAGGACACATCAAAAAGGTTTCAAGAAAACCAAGTCCACAGGAAATAAGATACATCTCCCTTATAAGATTAAGTAGCACTTGGAGTTCCCTTTACACAGATCGAAATATACATATATCCAACCTTAAGGTTCCAACTACTTAAACAGCACTTGGGACTCCCTACACAAGTCCACACTCTACATACAAGAATAGAAGAAACCTTAACTTTACGATCTAACTACTAAGAAGATTGACTACACCATTACCTTCTTATGTCCTCCTGGTACAAGACAGACGGCACCAAGTATTTCCAATGCAGCGACTTTAGTTTTTACATTCTCAGTGTCTAGCGACTGTGCGATCAGATCGATGCTCGTAGGGTGGGCTAGGACGTGCGCTCGCCCCGTCTGGAAAAAGCATTAATTGTAGCAGCCAAAAGAAGAAAGAAAGCCGCATACTCTGACATGCTAAAGCCATTTACATCGTGAGAAAGTGACAGTGATATACGGTTCGTATAGCGCCATCCCTTTCTAACAGAAGAATTTGTATCGTTTTAGAATGTCTGAGTATGTCTCCAAGTCTAGTCCCAAAACAAATGTGGTATCTTCTGTAATATGTTCGTAGCAAATATCTATTTAAATGTATGTAGTATGTTCGGGTATACTTGTAAAGCAATTCAATCTTCAATTTGTCTTTTCAGATTTCATAAATTCGTCTTCAAAATGTCAGTGTTCTGTTCAATTGTAAAATGTACTTGTAAGGTGTTCCCAATGACATCTACCTCGCCATTACCAATACTACTCCACCTTGCTACACCCCATCTACCGTACCAACAATACTTACTGAGTTGTTCATCAACGCTTTAATCGCAGCTATGAGGTTATGCCTAGTGAGTGCGTCGTCTCTGGGCGCTTTCTGCAAGGCATCCAGTAAGGACCCTAGACCTCCCTGCTTGATGAACCGGAGTACGAAGCTGTGGGCTCGAGTCCGTAAAGCCGTTTTAAGCCCGTCTACGAGAGCACATGCTTCCGCTGGTGGTATGCCTTCTGCTGACGCGAAAGCCTGAAATCGAAATATTTATTATTTTACATTTGTTTGTTAGCGAACTCTTTTATTTCCTTACCAATAAGAACTGAGTAAATTACCTAGAACAAAGTAGTATAAATTCTCATAGACTGAAAAATATGCCCTATATCAATAGCAATGGTAGTTCTGAGTAAAGCCGTTCCTACGCTGAAAACTCAACGACAAGTAAACCTAGCGGCACATTAGGAAAAATAAATATCAGAAAAACTGTCGAGTCTTTGATACTATCATTGTTAAAAAAATGCAGCTAAAAAAATTCGTCGAAGATATTAAGTACTCACAACATTTCACGCAATAGCAGTTAAATATTTACCAAAATATACTTACATCAGCTATCTCATTGAGCGCTTTGATGTACTCCTCCAACTCGGGTGCGGTGGCGAGAGGCGGTGGTTGTCCTGGAGGTGGCCTTCTGCTGCAGTAGATCTGCCACTTCTTCGCTGCGGGGAGAGCCATCATGGCCGCTTTGTTCACCGCCGTCAAGTCTAGCTCCTCCTGTAGAAGAAAGAGAAGATTTCGTGAGAATTGGAGTGAAAAACCTTAATTTAAAACACTGCATCCGTTCGGAAGTTTTGATGCCACAGACAAACAGACAGATACGTCAAACTTATAACACCCCGCTTTTTGCGTCGGTAGTTAAAAAAAGTGTTAAGCTGTTTTAATTTTCTGTAAATTTGTTCGAATGATACCAATTTGTTACAAATCGCAAGTAAATAGGAAATGCTCTTCACAAAACGGTACCAATATTGACGTTATTTATTAACATTGAGCTTAAAATTTTTTTAACGGCAAAGGACTATGGGCGGAATCGTCCCCACCCATCAACAAAAATGAAATGTAGCTCAATTGATATATCTTGGCAAGACGATATTTTTATACTATGGCGACATTGCCCAAATGCATGGGGTTCTCATAGTATCTTACGTTTAAACAAATATCTCGTTAACGTATTATTGACGACTAATTCCAAAATACATGCTCATTTATTTATTAATTAGTGCACAGCGGCGGACGCCGCATGCACATAAAGATAGCTGGGTACAAAATAACCCCCTCCCCCCGCTCTCCAACCCACGATTTTAGATCTGATCAGATTTTAATCTGCCAGCGCATCTGTTAGACAGCATTATAATTGACGAGTAAAAATAATTATTGAAATATGAAATCAATAACATGTATTAACCATATAATGGAAATGATATAAGTATATACATATGAGTGCCTCTGTGGCGCGGTCGGTAGTATATGCGACTGCGGTGCGAGAGGTCTCGGGTTCGAATCCTGGGTCGGGCCAAACAGTCTTTTCTGAGATTTTCTGTTAAGAATTTCCTAGAGATTGCCCGGAGTTAGGAAGTTGAGGTCGAAGACCTCCGTGTCTCGGAGAGCACGTAAAGCCGTCGGTCCTGCGCCTGACCTCTCACTGGTCGTGTCGGTTATCCGTCCCACCAAACTATGAGAGTGATGGAATAGAGAGTGTACCTGTGTATTGTGCACACACTTGGACACTATAAACAAAGTCCGGCACAGATGGCCAGTTTCAATGAAACTGACCGCCGTAGCCGTATATCGGCTAGGAGGACATTATTATACATATGAGTTAGTAACTGTAATATAACAATTTTGTTAAAATAACTTACAAATGTAAAATAAAAATATACGTTAAATAATAATTACAAATTGTTTTTTTTTTTTAAATATATATTCCCACTGATTTATCAAAATCAAAGGATTTTAATTAAATAGGGGGCACTTTATGAACACGTTGGTATCAGTTCCATGTTTGTTGGTAGGTGGGGACGGAGCCCATACATTTTTGCCCATAGTCCTTTTATATTAAACTGATATTGTAAGTGGCTAATAATCCTATAACATCCCAATAAGATAATTTACCAGTACTCAAAAGAACCAGCTCCTTCACCTGTCTTAATTAACTAAAGAAGGAAAGAACTTCAAAAACTGTGTCAAACTGTCAACTAAAAACTTCAAAAGCCACTCAATTTAGTCAAATGCACCAAAATACCGGCAAACTAGAGCAGTAGGACGTTCGAATATTCTTTATTTAGTCAGATATTTGGAACGGGTCGACATTCAGTACGAGAATGCAGTCCCCACGTTACTTCCATAGAAAGGCTCAAACATGGGTACAGTATGATTAGAATTTAAAAT
Source organism: Anticarsia gemmatalis (assembly GCF_050436995.1). Lineage (NCBI taxonomy): Eukaryota > Metazoa > Arthropoda > Insecta > Lepidoptera > Erebidae > Anticarsia > Anticarsia gemmatalis. Next base: position 3,130,030 of record NC_134756.1, on the reverse strand, counting down.
TTTGCCATTTATAGGTTCGGTATGTGACTGGTGTTCACATACTTGGGAAGGAGGAGTCATTTATATCGACCGAGATAGGCAAAGACTGCATGCGTGGTTGTTTAATAAGTAACTAATTTTACGGTCATAAGTAAGGCTGTTAAAGATATTTATATTAGAATAGAGGAAAATGTACGTTTTATTCCAGAATACGTCTGATTATTATAGCAAACTTATTTCGGCCCCAATTTTGTCCGCGTGAAAATATTTTCCGTGGTAAAAAGTGTCCTACGTAATCTAAGTTATAAACTATTTGTGACAACTTTTCATTAAAGAATAACAAACATACATATAGACCAACTATCCTCACAAACTTTCGCATTTATAATATCAGTCGGATTCAAAGGGAGTTCTTCGTTCAAGACTACCAAACATAGCCTACTTAGTACTCATTATCTATTCTTATATCATATTTACCGCGTATCGTCATAAAAATGACTGTCAAACGATAATTGACATAGTGACAAACGTACATCAAGAATGGTCATTGCTAACGAATCGAATCGAACATCGTATCGGCGTTCCGGATTTCCGTAAAGAAAGCCAATCGATCAGCCGTGGATCGATTTATGATCGATATAATCGTGGAAACTCTGACGATACGGATGTTGTATTTAGGTTTACTGAATCGTAACGCGATTGTACAAAAATAATAGAATAATTGAGGGAAAATATGCTTCTGATTGTGTTATAAAAGACTTTTATAACTGGTTTATTTATGTAAGTGAATAATGAGTGAAGGTATTGGAGTACTGGCTGTTATGAATGATTGACATAAGGCATTTTACATATTTATTTAAACAGTTTATCGAATGCTCTGTTTCATTACATTACATTTTTTAGGTCCGCATTATTGGATAGTATCAACTTACAAACACAGATTTAGGAACCTATTTTAGTATTTGAAAGTCCTTTTAAACTGATTGTAACATATTGCTAGAAGTTCCTAAGACCGTTCTTTAAATATCTTTGATAATATAATTTAATTACCGCGTCGATCAAAGTGCCATTAGTGTTTTCTTAATTATATGAGAATATTTCTTAACAGTAGCCAGTGTTTGGTGACGTGAATACAGGACCCGGTATACAGGAACAGGCTGGCCCTTATTACATATGACTAACATTGTTAATGGCAAAACGTTAGTGTATTTCATATAATTCCGCGTACACTTTTGGATATCGACTTGATATTATGTATTTTACTTATGTAAAATGTCATCGCTTAATACAAACGAAAGGACACAAACTTTCATAAATATACTAATCATCACATAAATAATAATATGATAAACATTTAAGAATATTATATTACCTTGTTTGTTGCGAAATTAATGCAACGTCTAGACATAAACACCTGATAGTATATAAATACGAATCGAGAGAAAATAGAAACATTTCTACTCATACAATTTGCATGATAAATATGTATGTATGATACATACATTTATGTATGAACGTAAAGCTTATTAAGTAATACAAATATTAATGGATTACAAGCTTATGTTAATAGATTGTCAAAACATATTGCCGTGAAATTTTGTGTGACAGTTGTAGTATGTAACTGCCGATTATAGGAATAAGTAAAGCAGTTTCACTTGCCATGCCTTACATTTGACAATGTATGTATTTTAAAACCTTTAGAATACAGTAAAAAGAATGTTGAAAGATCCTATTTTTAATTTTTTTTCCAGATAACTTGATATGTAAAAAAAATCTAAATAATCGACCTGTAAGTATCTGTCATTAAAACAAAACAACGAGATAAAACTAATTTGAAACGATGTACTTATATGTATACTATACTTTTAGTTCATGAACGGAGTAGCGAGCCGTGTTTACCAATAAAGAACAAAAATGTTAAGATATATGTATATCAAAAATCCTTACATTCCACCAGCTATCTTTCTTCATTAAAATATAATTTACAACTGTACATTTACTACCTAATAAAATCATGACATAATCGTTCTCCACACGGCGCTCCATCAAAAACACCTTATATAAAGCAATTACACAATCGAATACAAATTAATTCAAATGATAATAATAAATAATATGTCCATCGCGTGGTTAATGAAGGCTTTCTACATTATTATGTAGCTGTTAGAAGACAAATAAATAAGATCTTGTTCACACTGTAGAGATTTGTGGCACAAATATTTTTCAAAAGTATGTAGTCGTAGTTTTGAAGCTTTCACAGACCAGAAAACTGACCAAAAACTGAATGTCTTGGTGTGGGTAATAAGCCTAATATAAAAATACTAATATAATAAACCTGAAGAGTTTGTTTGTTTGTTTGTTTGAACGCGCTAATCTCGGGAACTACTGGTCCGATTTGAAAAAATCTTTCAGTGTTAGATAGCCCATTTATCGAGGAAGGCTAGGCTATATATCATCATGCTACGACCAATAGGAGCAGAAGACCAGTGAAAAATGTTACAAAAACGGGGAAAATTATGATTCTCTTATGTGACGCAAGCGAAGTTGCGCGTGTCAGCTAGTCCGTAATATTTAGATTTTCAGTAGCACTAAAAAAGATTAAAAATCTATTGTAGGGATTTCCTATAATCGGTTAGTTTTCGACAAATATATGAAAGACTGATCTGTGCTCCTATCATATTTAACAACAACTATTTTCCTCAAGTCATTTGATGTCAATCGTTTGCTAATAAATGGTCCTTACTGAAGAAAATCGCAATACTAATGTCTGAATTTAGAGATGTATTTCTGCAACTAAATAATTACATACATACATACATACACAACACATTTTCTATTAGACAGTGATCAAAGATTTTTTAACTCATTACTGCAGGGCAAGGACCTCCTCCCAAAAGAGGGGGGGGGGGGTTTAGGCGTCCAGAAGTCATAATCATAATATTAAAGCATAATAATACTTAATAACAATACTGGCAATGAAACTTAAAGTATAGAATTTCTACTACAGTGTGAGCAAAACCTAGAGCCTGTCACACCATACATGGCAAGCCACAATCAATCCATCGCTCCGCGGGGAGTCTATCAAATCACTTGTCTTTAACACGGAACAAAAATGTCCGAATCATTAGAATTAATCTCTACACAGCAGTAAGAACAATAGGTGGCCACTTTCTAAGTATTATAAACCTATTATTATCTTCTACTCAAGTGTTAAGTCATACTCAACTGTTTTTTCTTGGGACATTTAGAAACGATTATGTATTGAGCTTTCGCTACTGATTATATTATTATCTATAATGCATTGCATATGCAGTAGGTATAACAAATAGACATTTAATACTAAAATATTAAGAGCTGTTGTCTAATATAGTCAAATAAATTTTAAGACAATGACTATACACGATCAAATCGAGCATATTTGCAGCTGATGGAACAAAATTTAAAAAAAAATGGTATATGGCTACCACGCAGCTTCATGTTTCTTAACAGTAGTTTTCATCGTGAAAACCCACCATACCATTTTGTACCACATTAAAAAGTCTGTAAAAATAGCTAAATTTTCCTGTTAAAAAAAAAATGTCATCAAGAATTTTCCAAATAAGCCATTCAAGACACGTATTTTCCCGGCCGCGATTTGTGCACCTTGCCTGGTGTCAATGTTTCGCAACAAGGTAATATAATTGTCTAAGAGCCCCGAGGGAGTGGTCCACGTCTAAACGGTATGATTATAAACGATATATGATTAGTATGTGTGAATGTCTCACTTGGGCGTTCATTCACCTATAGGCGCCTATTTGAAGAGCACAGATAGTGGCATGACATTGTAGTTTCTTGCTGTGAAATGCGTGAATTATGTGAAGTAGCTAAGTTGAAAAAAAAACAGTACGCGCACCAAAAAAATATCAACATTCTCGTCATTTCGCATGCAAGGCATTGTCCAGTGCAGAGTATATAAAAATGTTATGTGGTATACTGTTATTGTCTAATACATTGAGGGCATGAAAAGTCCCCAATCTGCCCTTGGTCAGTGTGGTGAATTGAAGGCCTAACCTCCCTCTCGTTAGGGAGAAGACCCTTACCCAGCAGTGGGATGCTATTATTCAAATTTTATACTATTCACTTACTATATACTTAAATGAAAACTCTATCGTACTTTTGTAAACACCAGATGCGAATAAAAAACAAACACAGATTCTAGACTAGTTAAAGTAAACAAGCACTTTTTAAGCTAACCGCAATACTCAAGGGCTAAACACTTCACCGAACTCATTAACTAATCACAAAATTTTAGGGCGCCACTGCAAAGATCGTCCGGTATTTCTTCAAGTGGACTCTAAGTGCAAGAGTCTGCGGACAACTCACATAATCCGCATACAAGCGACCGTTTACAGCAATTGCCGTAATTAAACAAGGTATCATTAGAGATCTTGTGGGTCAGTGACCTTGGAACGACGCAGTCGTACCTATTAAACAAAAGACGTAGATTACTGATGTATAAGTAATTTAATTTATTAATGTAATGAACAATGTTGATAACTATACAATTTATTATTAACTCTGAAAATAGAAAGCTTATTTTTCAAACGCGTAATACTTTTTTATAAAGCCACGAAACCTTTGCGACAATTTTTTTTATATTCCTTGAAGAACTAAGATGGAAATAGAGAGAGAAAATAAATCAATTAAGAATCGACTGAAAACGTTTTTCGAAGTTCGCCGGGTCAGTTGGTTAATAATATAATCTTTTTGAGTCCTCTGAGACATTCTCCCTTTTTAATTTCTCTTATAATACATTTCTTACTTTTCTAAAGACATCAAAATCTCAAAGACAATAGGCTCATTTAAAAAAGGACATAACATTTGCAAAGATCTCAGACTGTAACACTACATCTAAAATTCTAAAAGCAAGTCTATGTTTGTTCATAAAATAACAAGCTCAAAGCATGTTTCAGTTAGAAGGCTTCGCGGTACAGTCTGGCTGTCTGTCCACAAGAGCCCTTAGCGTGAAGTGTCGCATGCCCCCGGTTAGCCAATTAAAACTATGATAACGGCGTATTCACTACTACCTCACAAGGGTAGAGAGTATAAGAGTATGTAATGAACATTTCATTGTGTGTTACTGTAAAAATCAACCTGACATCTTTTGATGAGAAGGACAAAAAAGATTGGAAATGGTAAAATGAAAAACTCTTAAAATCTTTGTAAATAAAAATGAATCATAGAAATGTAAGCGCATAACTTTAGAAGTCGTCTTTGTAATTGTCAGAACAAGGTTTGGAAGGAAACGACGGGTTCCAAATTCCCACAGGAATGGGAATAACGTACTATAACTATACCCGGACAAAGTTAGGCCGTATCGCTAGTCTACTGATAATCATTATGTTTCTAAAGGCTACACAAATAAATATAATGTTTAATTCAAGGGGAGATATGCTGATCTATTTACTACATAAGCTTCGATTATTATTTTATATTATACATTTTCTCTAACTTAATATGAACACATTACTGGCAGAAATTATTGCGTGTTTGATTTAACGATGCCACAAGAAAAATGTGTAGCCAGTGAGTCAAGTTAAACGTATGCGTGAAAAGTGTGAACTGGCATCGCGATCTTAATGCTGACAAATGTGATACTTATGTTAATAGATTATGATATACACCCATTAGATTATGTAGAAAGCCACATAACCATGAATCGAGGGCGATTAAAAACTCAGTAAAATGTGTGAAATTTCACATATAGATGAGATTGAAAATATTTTTAAAATAGAATTAGAACCTTAGTTTTTGGTCCAAATTATAAAACAAGTGATCACGGAGGCTTGGGTTTGATTTCCGGTACCAAAACTTTTCTAGGTTTATCATAAGTAACCTCACCGATAGTACATAGTTTTGTATCTAATTTTGTGTATAAACAATAAAATGTACATCTATATAAATCACCTTTAGAGTAGAAAAGGTGTTAACTACAGTAAATTAGAAGAAAGTTTAAACTAAACAGCTGATTAACGTTATCAAGAGACGGCCATAAATAACTTCGCTTTCATCTACAGCCTTGCCCTCATAATGAGTACAGCGATGATCATCTACCGATAACATGAAAGCTTGACAAGTTCAACAACTTGGCTGTGCGCGGTCGTGCCCGCTCGTGACGTCATCACGGGGTCAAACTTAAACGTTTTATTGTGTCCTCGCTCAATTAACCGAGGTGACATATTAGAAATACCTTTGAAATTAGTCGCCTTATTAGTATGAGCATAATTTGGTTCCTAATTACTATTTAATCGTTGACATTTGTTTTATTAATAACCAAGATTATGTTAGATACTAGGTCATATCATAATTACAGATATCTGTCAATATTTAAGCTTCACTGACTTTGTTACCCCCGGTTTCTGAGGTACATTAACGGTAGTTTATCTATTCAATAGCGTTTTATATGAGTTTTGACACTATTGAATAGATAAACTACCGCTAAGTGTACCTCAGAAAAGGGGGTTAGAGATCAAATTAGATTAAGTTTCTTGCACAGCATTTATATGTATTAGCCATAAGAAACCAGGCGCGCCTACAACAAAAATACTAGCAATATTACTGAAGCTTAACTTGCCGCGATACTAAGTTTGTGTAGACCATGTGCGAAAAATTGCAAAAAAAATATTGTGTATTACATTGTACTGAAAATACTTTGTGATATATACATATAGAGTCACCCTCTTATTCAAACACACTATAAACCTATTTTAGTTAAATAACTACTAAAATAAAAGAGCAGTGATAGCTGAGTGGTATAAGTTGACACCTCCCACGCAAGTGGTCGCAGGTTCGAACTCGAGGCAACACACCAATGACTTTTCGAAGTTATGTGTGTATGAGAAATAATTATCACATGCGCCAATGGTATGGTATGGACTCAAGGCCTTACCCCTACCTCATTACGGGAAGAGACCCTTGCCCAGCAGTGGGACATTAATGGGTAAATTTATTTATTAGTAGTACCAAGTACAAAACACAGAACTAAGCAGGAACTGTTCTACCAATGATCCAATTCGAACTAATCTGACTAGCTGATAATTACACATATTAATTAGACTGCACCTTCCACATACGCATACCACAAACTAGTCTTACAGATAAACATACAAGTGTTTGAACCTAACTATAGTCCTACAACTTAGTAGAGACTTGTGTGCAAACTTCTCGGTTGTCGGAGGTATACAAAATTTAGAATAACATTGACCTGTAGGCTTATGCAGCTGATGGTAGTCTATTTGAAACAGATTCTTTAATTTAGAGTGAAACACTTAGAATTACTGTTAATCAATCAGCCGAACTTTAATTCCAACTATGTTGAAGTAAGCTTCCAATCTCACGAAATACTAAAAAACAGAATTACTGATAATACATACATACATAATATCACGTCTTTTTTCCCATAGGGGTAGGCAGAAACGACCCTTACAAAATTCCTGTGCCTCACTCACATTCATACGTACAGGACCACCGGTTACTATTACTACTTACTGATAATGGCTCTGTACTAAGTTGTCAACCTATAGTGCCGAAGTAGAAAGCTTTCAGTACTAGTTTGTAGGCCCAGTAATGAAACTGTCAGTGTGTGAATAGAGCTGTTTACTAAATGTCAGGCTTGTCTCAATCGATGCTTGGAAGCCGAGGTGAAGTGTGACGGTGTGAATAGTAAAGCCGGTTTTCTGGTTTTCTTATTAATACTTGGCGTTCTAATTGCGAAAGTAGCTGTCTGTCTGTCTGTTTGTTACGCTTGCAAGGGTAAATTACTGAAGCAATTTAGATACGATATTGGAAAGGGATACAATAAATGCGACAATTTTTTTTAATATTCCTAACTAGTACAAGTAAAACGCGGTATTTTATTCTGGTAATACATTGAGTTTTATTTACAGGGCATTATGCTGTCACAACTAGCCTAAAACTTTTGTTATGATTTTAATTTAAGTCAACTATCTACCAATTAAGGGACCTCGAGTAAGCAAACCTACCATTAAACAAGAATACCATATAAGGAGGTAAACCCGCCAAAATAACTGACTATATTTTTTCTGGTAACAAGCAATAAAATAACTAACTGCTCAATCATCATATTAGGTTGGGGAAAAAGTATTTTCATCCCAAAGTAGTCCCAAATTTTTTATAGCAATGGGATCATGTCCTTACCTACAAGATGGCAAAAGGTTATCGAACAAAATGGTACATACATACTTTAGTTAAATCTAAATGCCGTCAAAAACATTCTGTACAAAACCCCAAGTCTCGCAGCTCAGTCTCTCTGTCGTAAAAAGTTGTGAGATCTATATAATACCAAGTCGATTAATCTATTTAGTCACTAATTAAAGGACCTTCTGTCTTTAGTTATTACATAAGTTATTATCATGCCAATATTAAAGATATTTTACGTTTAAAACAAATAGATCGCCTCGGTCATCGCATGAAAACACAAATTCGCCATTAAAATTTCAAAATCAGATTAACTATACTAAAAAATGTTTTGTAATTCTTAAAAAATGCGATGAATTTTTTCCCAGGCCTATTAATTAGTTGTAAAGAGAGTACATTGTGCATCAATATCATCGTATATTGATTGGCGTTAACGAACGCGTTGCATTGCGCATTGCGGTTAGAGTTCAATGCAGGTAGTTATATGTAGTACTATTCAATTATTTATTTGTACTGGCGTGTGCACCTGGCTGGCTACTGAAGATAACTTGACTGCAGTATTTTTCATTTACTATGAAGCATAATGATGAGATTACTTTAAAAAACGAGCAGTTTGAGAATCATTAATGATAGCAAGTAAAACTGCGTTGTTAAACAGTCCTATACATTTTATATCTAAACCCTGTTTTCCAATTTAATAAGAGTAAGCTTATGACCAGGACTAATGTTGTCTGCGCCAAAACATCTTGCAATCCTTGAAAAAATGCGTGTTTGCATGAATGCCTATGTAATATTGGATTAAGGCGACAAATCGTAGAACAAATCCGTGTTCCTTTACAAGCGAACAAGGAAAACGCAAGACAATCAAACAAACATTTCACATACAAATCGAAAGAACACAGAAGATAGACGGAAACCACAAGAAACAACAATTACATAGACATTTGTGGTCAGTTGACCACAGTAACCACACACTCCGGTCGACTGACCACATCGCTCAATCACAATAGACTACTTGGAAACTAACTCTAACTTGCACTGAGAGATAAAAAGATCTTAGTGGTGGAAAAGTTTTGTTTGAAAAGACAAGCAAACGCTTATACGAATTCTAGATGAAAAACGTTTTCAGGAGTTTAGTAGTAAAAATATCTTAGAGTAAAGCGTATTGTATTTTAGACTCTGATTTTATTATTATCATTTTTTTGCTTTTCATAATATTGTTTTATCAAAGGTCGAGCAAAGCGTGAGGACTTGGACAACTATGATCGTTAGTAGCATATCTGTAAGTGGTGATTGAAACCGGTGTAGGGGAGTTTTGGGAAAATCTATTCACAACAATAAGACAATACAGTTCATATAACTTCTGTAGCAATCAACTGTTGTAACCCGATTTTTAATAGTTACTTTGAAGGAAACGCCTATTTTACATACTATTACAGAAAGACAAAAAAAAAGAATCGCTTCTCGTATCGCAGGAACTAAACAGCCGTTTAACAAAAACGTAGAACAATTTTAAAGAATAGCTATTTTGAGCTTATAACCTAGTAACATAAACAAACCGATGAGGCAAGAAACTAATTAGCACTAGAAATTCACACAACATTAACATAACTAACAAATAGCTGGGTAATTCATAATAATTTGTCACTTAATCGTGTAAAGCGGTCAATGAGAACGAGGGGTTAGCACCGATGACCCTTGCTCAGCGCTCAGTGGCAGGCATTGAGGCCGTTCATCTAAGATCAGGTATGCTGTAATTATAGCCTTGTTACATGTATTATGTTTCTAGGGCTTGTTAAGCCTTTTCCTAGTATATAACTCTTTATACAGACATCTAAAGTTACACAAATGTTTAGTTTGTCCGTCTTTTGGAATGAAACGGCTGACTTGATTTGGATTAATTTGAATTGATGGTGAATGATATTTTAGGACGTTCAGACACGCTTACGTATTTATACAGTTAAGTTATGTGTAAAGTTCATTGACACGGGTAAAACGACGGGAATAAAAAAAAATATTTTAAGGAGCAAAAATATATTATAGAATAGGATAGACATCGAAGACAATATATGGATAGGTACATTTCGATTCAAAGATAAGACTGAGACAACGAAATCAATCACTACAATCTCTTCAAAATTCTTGCATATTGATACACATATCAAAGAATGTACGAAGTCACTATTTTCCTCAATAAAATAACAAAAAAACGGTGTCAAAAATGTTATACAACCCTGCTCTCCCTTTAGATCGGAAGCAATCAACAATAAAACGTTAATTTATTCCGTTCTACACACCTGCTATAAAGTTTTGATTAATTAATGACCTGGCGAAACGTGTACAGTGTACATGTGTTGCTGACTGTACACGTCTAATCTTAAAGGTTACGGAGATCCGCTCTCACTACCACTCCCTCGATGACTAGTATAAGGGAAATCACAAATTAGGATATATTTTATTTCTATGTGTAAGTTCCTGATTTTCAAGCCTTATCATAAGGCTTAATTGGTTTTATATAAAGATTTATACTAACGCTAAAGTTAATTGATGCATGTTCATACTCTTTAATCTCAAGATATAACTATAGACTATAGACCAAACATCATTAAAATACCTATAACGTAAACCCTATTTACGTTCATGCCAAAATAAATAACATATTAAATATCTGTGTAGTGTTGAAAGTATCCTACAGAAAAACAAAACACTCATATTTGGGATTCCATCGTGAAATCCCAAAAACTAGTGTTGCTAGCTTGCCTAATATAAAGTTTAAGCTTGAGCAACTGGCAAAAAATGATTGTTAACATGATTTTAACTAATGTATCGATTATTGTAGAGGTGTGTTGTAAATTGAAATAAACAGCAAAATAATAATTTCATATCAATCCTATCTGTATCGATAAATTCCATAATTTAACTATTATATATACCATAATATTCCTATATCTGTTTCGTCAGTCATATTTCCCACGTATATTAACCAACAAAGGTATTAACCGATGGGCTGTAAACAGCGACTACTAACCTAACCTTTACGAACGCCTACTTGTCTGGCACCATTGTGATTACGGTAAAATTATAGGCAAATGTTTCAGTACAATTAGGACTCTGATAATAGCTGACAGCTTGACATTTGATAACGATAAATAGGCAACAATACACAATACTGGTTGATAATACGATCTAAAGAGCGGAAAGGTACTGGAGTAAATGTCGATCTATAGAAACACAAGGTGAGCTAATAATTATCAAAAGTATCTAAGTATGTAAGAAGGTAGTTCGAAACCATTTCTAAAAGACATAATAATATGTAAACTTTTAACACATCTGCCAATTGCCATATTATAATTTGCAGCCATTTAAAATACTACCGTCAATAAAACACCAAGGCTAATTTCTTGCATCACTAGGTAAAGCATTGAAAAACAATATGAAGCCTTTCTCGATCAAATTGAAACCTAAATACTAACACAAACAAAGAGCAAATTAGAAACAAACAAAATTGAGAACAACACAAAACGGTAGTCACAAACATTACATTCTAATAGAACAAGCGAATGTCGAGTCAATTCACGCATCAGTTGCGTCGAACCGACATGCGTTAACAAAGCCTCTGATCCGAGATAAGCCTTGAATACCACCGAGTTTACAACAAACGTAAGACTGACAGGATTGATGAACGTAGTTAGAGAATGAAGGACAAGACTATCGTTGCTTTAAAACAAAAGGGCCACAAATCACAAATATTCAAAACATTGTATCCTTTTCATAAAAAATACATATTAAAAAAACCTTCTTAACATATCTTTACATAAAGATTTTAGAGAATAGAATTTTTTATTGATTATAGTGCGAAATTGATGGAAGTCTTTTTAAAATATACCCGATAAATTGATAGTTTTTACAACAGAAAGGAATTAGATTTTTTAAATTGTGGTCCTTCTGTTTTAAAGCAGCGCTATATGAATGTCAACAACGTTTTGTAGAATTTGTATCAATAAAACAATAAACAAAACTTCCACCCACACTACTGGTGATAGAACAAATATGGCAAAAGGATGTAGAGCCAAATGTCGTCTAAAAATAAAAGATGTTCCAAGAAAACAAAGTTCAAGTCTCAACCTTTCTGTAACACGTAACACAAAGGTTCTTGGAAAATTAAACATTTTAAATGCACGTTGCAAGATTATATGATTTGATTTACTGACAAGAATTTTTAAAAGATCATTATCTATATTCTCACAACACAATAGCATATTATGATCAACAACTTGACGTCAGCGTCTCGAAAATATGAATACCTAATTAAAAAACTTACGGTTTTTTAATTAGGTATTCATATTTTCAATTAGCGAAAGAATAAAATGCAATCGTATTAAATGCTAATTCTGTGATATTTGAGTTAAATTATTCCATCAACATGATAAGTTAATTAGAGATATTGATGGACGATCGAAACTCAACAATCTCGGTGTGGCGATCGTGACTTCTCGTGACTAAACGAAGGTTATATAGAAATTAATTCACGATAGCGACACGCTAATGCACTAGAAAATGATATAACTAGTTTTGTGATCGGCATTCAAAGTCAAATGTAAATAAGTAAGACCTTTCGAGCGGCTCAGGAATCTAGTCTGATACCTAAGAGCCTCCCACTGGTGTAGCTAAGAAACTGTAGGTTTATTAAAGTTTTTACAATCTGCGATGTTGCCTGCAAGGCGATCCAGTATTTTGACTAGATATCTCTCATAGATGACATTTGATGTCATCAAACATGTATCATTAATTCGAGATTTCACATCTTTATTTCAGCTATTTTATGTCTGGCTAGAAGTGCTCAATTTACACCTATAATTTAATCTGTCTATTTACTTTACCTAAATAAATAGATTATAAATATGTTTTTTCCATGAAAGGAAATAAAATCTGATAGCGTGTTGGGCGTACAATTTGCAAATGTAGGCTGACCATGTTATTTATTTACAAACAGACATCTATAACTAACAGCTGTCATTACAATGGGCGTGAAAAACTGAGGAGAGACTGCAACAATGATTGATGATGAGGTGAAAACACCATTCGCATACATCGGCCAGTGGTTAGAGAAATCATTAATAACTCACTCATTGGCACCGCTGTGCTTGTACCAATCATGTCGGCACCCAGTGATCACGTCAGGGTCGGGAGAAAGTTCACAATGCTCATTTTTGTGTATCATCATTACCGAGTGAAAAACCTGATTCAACAATAGCATTCAAATATTGTACACAACAAATGTTTTGGTAAGTGAAAGAAATGGAAAGTGAAGTAATTTTCTATTTATTGACACGCAAGGATGTGGTAGAACAAATATCATCAAAACAGGAGATCAAAATAGTAAGCCAAGAAACAAACAAAGAGAGAAACAAAGGAGGCCAAGAGTAACAGAAATATTTACCGAAAGTAAATTGAAAACAAACACACCCCGAACATCTATAAATCGAATAAAAGCTTGTAAATCGCATGACGTCTAACTAAAACATGTTTGATCAAACAAGCAAATATCGTCATGCAAAAATATAATGGACTTCATTGGTGGAAATTATTTGGCGAATAATTCGAGCTAAGTAGTATTTACTTGGCAAATATTTGAGTGCAAATAAAGGTATTATTCATCTTTGGTAAAAAATACCGTGCGAAATGCTACTGACCTCTACAGGAAATTAGGTTTGTAATCTTATCTAATATCCGTCCGGCCGGCATTACCGGACGGTAATGACAGCGTGCCACCATCTTCATTATAGTGTGAGATCGTGAGTGCTTCGAATCTGTCATGAGCCCGTCATATAGTTTAGTGAAAGTGACGTGTGATATGTGTTGCGTCACTTGCATCACGTCTATAATTATCATTGTCTCCTATATAACTATGTGGTTAGTTTAATCTCTTCATCTCTCATTGTTCATCAGTCCGGTCTATAATTTCTTTATCTATAAATAGATTGGTCATTTCATCGTGATTATCGATTCTTGATTCAACATTAGTGAGACTTTTAGAAACTTATTTACCTACTTATAACGGCCTGTTATTTAATTTTAAAATTGCATCTCCGGTTACTCGCACGCAAAGGTCAGTCGAATATTCAAATAAGTATAACAAAGAGAATAAAACCGAAATGTATGACACGAATTTAATATAATGATTACAGAGTATCTTTTGATACGTTTAATTTTCAACAGGTTAAGAATCACGGTCAGTTTGTTTATAATTTCTTTCGCCGCACAGTCATTGGGTTCAAAACCTGTTCACGAATGTAAGTGAAATTTGGTTAATGTTACCGCTTACCGCTATTAAGCGCTGTGGTAGCTAATTAAATATTTTGTTGGGCTATAACTTTAGCATTTTTATTAGCTGATAATTTGATATCTTAATTCTTTAGTGTAAGTACTTTAACGACACCTTTAAAGATTTCGATGAAATGATTTCGTGAATACCTCCAGAGAATTGTTGTCCTTATTTGCCTTGGTTTTTGGTTAAAGGAAAAATCCTTTAACCAAAAATCTGCAAACGTAATTTAAATGTATCTAATCTAAGATATATTGCGAAATACGAATACCGATCTAAAATGTAAATATTTTTATTCGTTCCGAATTAGTCACAAAAAGTCGTGCACATTTTTCCCAAAGAGTGCAAGAATGTATTAATTTGCATAAGATTTCGGCAAACATAGATTAACTTGCCTAGATTCGTTCAAATTTCGTAACGTTTAACCTTATACAAGAAAAATGCAGTGATGTATGTTCACACCTTATTTCCATAGTTCAAGGAATACTGCGTTGTGACAAGTGGAATGTCCAATTAGTCCAAATATTCATATTATTATATAAACATTTATTCGGAACAATTAATTCGACAAAATATCAAACAACTTAATTGATTTATAGGAGTGAATGAAGGAAAAATCATTAAAAATCGTCTTCAAAACGGACAATTTTGTTTGACCTTCGGGGCTTAATATTATCTTTTATAGATCTCATATCGATAACATTTGCTTGCGAATTACATATCTGACCTCAAAATAGAACGCGCGCTATGAATACAAAGTATCGAATGATTTTACATAACAAATAGAATTTCGAAGATTGCAATATTTTTGGTTTGATATACTCTACTGCATGCATTTTCTACATACACACATAAATACATAAAGTCGATTTTCTATACATACGCAGATCATATCAGCGATGTTAGATGTGTAGTGCTCATTACTGGCGGTTTTGTAGGCCAAAATGTATGAATGTGAATGAGGCAAGGGAAGTTTGTAAGGATTGTACCAAGTGGTGTTCCTTGATCTCCCCAGTGAGAAAAAGGGCGTGTATTTTCTATTCATTATAAAGATATCTACAATCGTAAGCAATAAGAAAATTGCATAAACAACAGTGAGTAATAACTATTTCTAGAACTGTAGCAACTAACAATCGTTTTACTGTTCTGAGTAATGGAGAACCGATATTAAGGAGAGATTTACAAATCGCTAGCGTACACCTAGTGTTGCAACAAACATAGACTTTGTTCAACAATTACACTGTTCGAAAGATAGCGTTAAAACTAATAAATTGTAGGCAACAACGCCCAGTAGTAATAGTGAAAAATAATTGATAAGTAAAGGCGATATAAGTGTCGATTAAGAAACAGTATAACATATTAGGTTGGGGAAAAAGTCTTTTAGTAATATAGTATACATGAACTTGGAATAAAATCTTTTCTCTACACAAAAAAGCTCGATATTTGGGTACCTCACGAGCTCACTCAAATAAACCTAATGAACCGTGTACTCATTTGTGATATTTGAAGCCAAAGAGATTTTATTACAAGTTCATACATACTACAATGCGAAAAAACTTTTTCCCCGACCTAATACATAACATCATGCCTGTTTTACCCGAAAGTGTAGTCAGAGATGTTATATACCCACGTTTTGCTAGTGACAACGTTAGTCATATGTAATAATAGCCGACGAGCACTTACCATTTACCGGGCACGTTACTGAACTCAGAGGTATTCTTGAAAAATGTTCTAATATAAATAAGAAACGACCAATATTTCTTTGCCCGAACAAGGAATCTAACTTCAAACCAACAGCAGTCGGATACTCTACCGATCGCGCTACAAAGGTATTGTCCAACTTAAAACATGGAACCTATTATTTAATAAACTACAAGCCTTGTGATCTTAGATAAGGTAAATAGAGGAAGGTGACGTAGCAGGCGACACTAGAATCGGAGGAGTGTCGGTAACAGCTAGAAACTTTTGTACAATAATAATTTCTGCTACAACAATTTAATAGATACTATCGAAAGCGTGATAAAGGTACAAGAATTACGAGAAATAACAAGTTCTAATTAAAGCGTACTATACAATAATAAATAATTGGTATAGATAAAATGCTTTAGGCACTAAAACACCTATATTTCGAAAGTAAGAGATAGTTTGTTGAAGTCAAATAATTTGCTATGTAGGTGACAAACTTACTATTAAGTTTAGCCTGGTTAAAATAACACAAAGCGTAATCAAGTAATTAGACCATCATCATATAAATGGGGCTGTAACTACTCAAAATAATTAAATAAACCATATACATAGCATACAAACTACATAACTGCTTCTTCTTCTTCTTATCGTATAGTTAGTGGTCAACCTAGTGTCAAAGTTGTTTAAGCCGCCCGAAGGCCTTTGACGTAGCTTAACGACTGTTATCATAATTGACAACAACCGGGACCGACTTTTTACGTGCCTTCCGAAGCACGGAGACGCCCTGTTCAAATACCACTATGCGGTCACCCATCTATGGAATGACCGCGCCAAGGTTTGCTTAACCCACAGATCGTTTACCGACCGGTGATGCAACTGCTACAAGTATACCTATCTTAACCTACCTCTAAAGCTTGTCAAATTGTCACAATACCCATCATCATTGAACGTTACAATATCTTCAACCTCTACAAAGATAGATCACAGACTTTTGGTCGATGTTGTCGGCACGATCGTTACCAGATCGACAACATCGAGGCCGACAATTTGCGTGGTAGTCAAGACACGCCGGCGGTAAATCAAATTAAACGGCACCTACTACTCGATGCGATACTTGTTATCCGATAGGCCGAACCAGGGCTGCCTCACGACTGCAAAATTACTAATCCTGCTAATATTTTTTATGCAATAGGTTGTGAGTAGGTATGTATGTATGTATGTTTATGATTCTTTGACGAAGTATCTTCGGAGCGAATTTAAATAAAATTTAGTTCTTTTTACCCTCGCGTGCAGAAGCTAGTAACATTATAAATGCGACAATAACTCTATCTGTCTGTCTCTTCTTCATGCCTAAACCATTGTACTGATTTTAATGTAATTTTGTACAAAGATTGTGTGAGACCCAAAAATAATGTAGGACAGTTTTTATCCGGAAATCCTACGGGAACAAGAACAAACTGCTGGTAATAAGCCATATAATAGTACAATGCGAACGGAGTCGCGAGGCAGCAGTTAGTAATTAAATAATTCGTATAAAATTGCACTGCCAATTATTTGTGCCCAATGTTGTTAATTAAGGTTCAAATTGATGCAAATTAAATTAGTCATTTTTAATTAATTTTGATTAAAAGTATTGCCTTGTTTTAGGATAATCGGTGTGTTTGGTCAAATCATCATTCGTTCCGGTTCACCTTGATTTAATTAGACGACTGATAACAAGAGAAATAACACCAAATAACATGGCAGTTGCAACATTCCCAAAATAGTTATATGCTGCTAATATTACAAAATAATGCGAAACCTTGTATGGTATGTAACCTAGTATGGATGTATGTATGTATGTTTGTTTCTCTCTCACGCAAAAACTACAGGACAGATTTGAATTGGTTGATTGATGATTTGAAGGAAATTTGGCACATCGATGGCTTATAACCTGGATTAACACATAGGATACTTTTAACGCTGGAAAATCTTTTCACGCGGACGAAGTCGCGTGCATAAGCTAGTACATATTTTGTAATAGTATAAACAAAGAACTGCATTTAGCAACTCATCAAATAGTTAATGTAAATATTTAACATTTAAAACTGGAATCTTCATGGACATATACAAAATACAAACCGGAGTCTAGACCGAGATCTCGTCGAAAGATAATATTTACATTTCTATTAGACTAGGCGGAAAATCTACAACGACCTTCTAAAAACAAGCTGCATAATAATGGATTTTATTTACTTCTTATAATGTTGTAAAAATGAACAAAATATGTACCTGATTTTTAAACCGATTAATGGTAAGAAGTGTTTGTTTAAAAATCTGTTTAACGCCAAGAGCTACATGTTAATTTTGCAATATTGGCTTATTGACTCTGTACCTTACCTATACGGTTTTTCGTAATTTTATTATTGAACATAGATTATGCTACAAAAGACCATAGGGAATCTTAAAGAATATCTCAGAATAAATAAAATTTTACATTTGCACATAAATAATTTATCTATCTAAATTTTCCTTGGTGCGCATTGTTGCGATAATATCAAAATGCCAACTTGCAAAAAAATATGCATATACAAAAACGAGTTCGATTTAAGGACAAAAATCCCTTCCACATTTTATTGTTACTACTTCTATAAACATAGCAAGTGATAGCCCTACAAAAACACCACAGTATTGTGAAAGTAGTCTGAGGGTGCAGGTGTCTGTGGGCGTGTTTTCATCTGTCTAAACAACACCTTACAATCGCCACTCGATCTGTAACGATCGTGTGCACGCCGCTTTAACTCAGCACTGATAAGTAACGTCTTCAATGATTTCTTGCCTGGAGCTATGTAAAAACCGCTATTAGTTGAAAAATGATGGATTGTACTTGTTTCGTGTTTATTTATTCGTCCTTATCGTATGGTTAGTGGTCAACCTAGTGTCAAAGCTGTTCAAGCCACCCGAAGGCTTTTGACATGACTTAACATTTGTTATGTTAGTAGACAACAACCGGGGCCGACTTTTTACGTGCCCTCCGAAGCACGGAGACGCCCAGTTCAAATACCACTATGTGGTTATCCATCTATGAAACAACCGCGCCAATATTTGCTTTACCCACAGATCGTTTACCGACCGGTGAGCGCAACTGGCTACGGGCGCCTCTACTACCTAACTTAACATTGATAAGTAACGTCTTTAATGATTTCTTGCCTGGAGCTAAGTAAAAGTCGCTATTAGTTGAGAAATGATGATGGATTGTACTTGTTTTGTTAGTTTAATGTGTTGCAAAAATACGTTCTAAGCACTGAGTAAACGATCAATGAGGTAAGCAACCTTATGACGAGATTATATCAATAAGAATAAAACCGTAAGACACTAATAATTTAACTATTACAAGTTAAATTATTTTCTATACCCCATTCTATACTTAGTACTACCAATTTCAAATGACGTCGGTATGTTTAAATCAGTTTTAGAAGGAAAGGGAATGTACAATTGTGCATCCGTTCAAGCTTTTAGGTCGTATAACTTTTATTGACAAGCCGAACAAACACAAGTAAAATTAACAGTCATGTTAATTGGCAACTGAAACATCTGTAACCAATGATAATTATACTAAACTATTACACAATCTATGCTCATACAATAAAGAAATTAAGCCCTGAATGATGGGAGAATAGTAGTGTTATGAAAACTCCATGATGTTATAATATTATTAAAATAACTCTCGACTTTTAAATGTACATTCTTTCGGAGATTCATTGTCAATTTAAACAATGGTCGGAAGTTATATAAAGATACGTTTACTTTGTCTTTACATGTAGAAGATTATAGCCCTTTTTTAATTAGGCATAAACTGTCGATAAAGGAAATTAAGGCGGTAATTCAAAAGACTAGAGACTCTTGCCCAGCAGTGGGAAAGTAATGGGTTATAAAAAAAGTAAGAGAAACCTTGGTTTGTTTTGTTGTATTTATGTAAGGTTTGACGGCCTCCGTGGCGTAGTGGTTGGGGTGATCATCATGCATCTATGGGAGGTCGTAGGTTCAATTCCCGCAGCTAACATAAATTTGTATGATCGACAGATACTTATTAGACGGTGGCCTGTTTGATACAGCTCGATGTTTTTCGAAACATACAGATTCATAATGTAGATAAGACAAGGTTCTTTACTAAGTTGTCGGACTATAGTAATAAAATAAACGAGTATCTAAAACATAGCTAAATACGTAAGTTTCTAGGAAAAGGTTAGAACCTCAATGCGGAAAACTACAAGCGTAATTATATGCAGCGCTTACCGCGATTATCATTACAATGTTGGATCACTTGTGTTCTAATCATAGTTTCACTGCATCGTACGTAATACAAAGAAAAACTTAAATACTTTGTTATTCAATAGATAGTAATTAACATAAGTAGCCAGTGCGCTAATATGCGGATCTTTTAAAGATGCCTTAGAAGGCTGTCTCATTGTACCGTTTGATTTGGGAATATAGTAGTTTCAGTCCGAATAAAAACTCATCTACCTATATCCCGACTTCAAAGATTACTGCTTATTTTATCTTAACTGTTTTGTTTAAAAAAATGCCTACTTTATAGGTCAGCCAGACAACACCTGTCCTCAAAGGCTACATCACAGGTTACTGTATATAAATGAGTGACTGTAGACTATTGTAGATTATTATTTTAATTGCAATAACGCAGCTATTTAACATCACCTCTACTTACTTATACATATTTCGTACATAAATAAATTCTGTTCCGAGAGTCATTTTCCGACCGCGTTTAAGTCTGTTTTCTTCTCTTACTGTACCAGTTAAGTAATAGTGTTTATAAGCATCATGTACTCACCACAAGCTCTGCAAACTTGGCGTCGAGCTCGTCTTGCGGTGGCATGGGGTGAGTGGGGGTGACGGCCTGCAGCGCCAAACCCCCTTCACCGCCCACCACGCAGTAGGTGATCTCTGGCGGCTCGTCATTCTGAAACAAACAAAGGTATTTTTATTAAGCATCAAAATAACATTATTGCCTCATTGCTTGACAATGTTCTTCTTCTGAAATGAGGAAGGCGGGTCTTCAGTTCTCCCAGCTGGCCAAATGCGAGGTGGGGACTAGACTAAGACTAATCTCTTAATAGTAATAAGTTACATTACAATATCTATGTCTTATCAGGACAGCAACATTGTGTTTAAATTTTAATTTATTTTGTCGTAAAAAAAAAGATTTTTTAAAAATTCTTGGGGGATAATTAAAAAAAACTCTTGAAAGACTGGCCTTACTCAATTAAAGAAAACTATAACATCCAGTAACTATTCATCAAGCTCATCATTTCGCATATTGAAAGGAGATCGATAGAAATAGGACTTCAAAGGGTAAATGGTAAATCAATCGGTTAAAATAGATTAGTACCTTTTGGTTGACGATACTCAAGTAAACTTTATCATAGGTAAGGTATTCAAGGTCAAACGATAGTGTCTTCTGAACTAATAACCACTAAGACCTATGTGATCTTTGCCTAAATGCTCATAAATCTTTACCAGTTACACTCAATTGTTTTAAAATATCACAAGATTGACATTTAGATTACCACTAATTCAGTTTGCACGACTTTTTTAATAGCTGGCTATCAAAATGTACGCTTTCATATTTATACAATGAATCATTATTCTACAGTCAGTTGCTACATATTGGTGGTATGAATCAGTATTATAACCTTTGTAGTTACTGTTTAGGACAGTACTTATCAAGAGAAATTCTGGAGTCATTGTATTAGATTCGATTTTAACATGAAGATATGTTTAATTCAGAGAACGGACAACAAACACAGATCATATCTTGCCTTGCAAGAAGGTCTTTTGCGTAGTAATCATAATTGGCGATTCTGTTTGACAAGAAGTATGGATTTATCTTGATTCATTCAATGAAGCAAGAGAAGTTTGAAGGGATCGTCGCAAGTGGCGTTCTTTAGTGTCAACCTAATTCTATAGCAAAAAAACGTGTTTTGATGTTTGTATGTAAACGAGATTTACAACATTGGCTGGTATATAATTTTATGTATTTCATAAATCCGTTTAATTTATAGTGAAGTTACTAAAAAGAACTCAACAGTTTTCAATTATTTAAAAGAATCCCAGGTTATTTAGGCCAAAAGATAACATCGATCAAAAATGTCGACGCGTGAAATCCGTTTAAATCCTTGAGAATACAGTGACATGTCAAGCAATAAATTATACAACAATAATGTTCAAAGATAAAGCCTTATTGATAATAGTAGGCTGTTTACTTGCTTTTGTTAACAGAACTTAATTCGTCTATTAAGTTATTTGCACGTTCGCACATAAAGATTTATGAGTGGCGTATTAATTTTGTAATTTTAATGTAATGATGCATGCAGATTATAGATAATAATATACGCAATGTTTACAATAAACATTTTCTTTTAGAAATGTAATGTTTGATATGAACCGTAAAAATACTGCAAGCGTTTCAAGTCATGCGCCTAGCAAAAATAAATAAATATATTAATTTTGTATAAGACACGCCACTTAACGTTGTGTGCCTAAATATAGCAACAATACGCTGCACATGAAGTGAAAAATAAATATTGTACTAAAGAAGTATGGATGATATTATTGCTAGCGCTTTTCTTTTTTTCTGTCACTAGCACTCCACACAAAGTGAAGTGCCTGATAGGTTACTGAATGTGTCAAAATGTTATAATGCGTAGATCTGTAGCGCGATTCTGTACAATCAGTACTGTCGAGTATCAAAACGATTAACATTTAAAATGTACCGCCAAAATACTTCCCACGACGCCCGTCAGAGGCGCTCATCAGATTTCCATACAAAATTGATCGATGACTAGTAGTAGAGAATCTGCAGTCTGATCCTCTAGCTACTACTATCGACTGTCGAGATCTAGTTATCGATAGTATGACATTCAGCGCCTCTAGTGGCCGCCGTGGGCACTATTTTTGCAATACATTTTAAGTGGCAATCTTTCGATACTTGATAATTGCGCTTTTGTACGCACCATATAAATAGTAGTAGCTGTACTTGTATTGACAAGTATTGGTTATAATTGCAAGTCTATTAGCTCTATTGAGACCGCCTGTCAACGCTCACTTGCACAGAAGTGTTCTGGCTGATGTCATTCAAGATAAGAAGCTCTAACAACGTTGCAAGAGAACTATGCTGCAAAGTAATTTGTTTTGTCAATATTTTGGATTGTTTTCTTTACAAAATCGAAACACTATACATTTAGTATCTTACTAATAATATAAGCTCTGATAAGAGTTATACAGGTTCTATGTTTTCTCTCATATAGTTTCAAAATTGATTAAAACAACACTATATAACTTATCAGAGCTTACACGTCTATTATTAGTAAGACAGCAGTGGTTAAGGTCGCCACGCCACTACCATTGCGTCGGGAGGTCGTGGTTACGATTCCCACACGGAACAATTATTAGTGCGATCCAGAAGTAGTTGTTACGGGTCTGGTTGTACCGTGTGTCTGTTATTTGTATTCGCAATTCTTAGTACGGGAGTTGGCTATTCTAAAAAAGAAATAAATAGAGTGATCGGTACAAACAATAACAAAAGACTTTGATTAGACTGCCTTTCTTATCCCTAAGAGATGATTGATAGACCTTCTCTAATGACGTAAGACATTTTATTCACCACTAAACTATAGCCGATAACAACAGGCTCAAAACAAGTCATCAATCAGCCGTCAATAAAAAAGTAAACCAACACATGAAGGTAAACAATTCATTATACATTTCGGCCGCGTACAAACAAAAACGGAACCGAAGAGAGAAAGATCCGACTTTCTACATACATCGTATTTACATCATCTTGATCTAAGGTTGCCAGATGGCCGGGATTGCCTCGGGATTTTTCCCGTGTCCCGTAATTTTACTCTGCTGTCCCGGAATGAAAAAATACTTGTTTTTACTAAGCTACGACGTTTTTTTCTATCATTCCTGCTTAATTTAGTCCCAGACTGGAGATAAACACTCTGATTCCGTTCGTGGTCCCAGAAATGTCCCGGAAATAATCAGCCAGAATCTGGCAACCCTACCTTGATCAGTGTAAGGAAGCCATAAATAACATTACTGATATCAACACCAAAATGAGTTAAAAATATTCCGTAAGCAATTACGAGAAATATTCTGAGTAAAGACATTTATCATTGGGAGAATGATTTGTTCGTGCAAATGTGACTGTGTGAAGAAACTTAATTTAAGGGGGAATGCACATAAAAATATTGTTTTTAATATACCATTGCCTAATATATGCAATCAGTCAAAGACTGCCTGTCTTTGATAAACCTAATTAAAATTATCCATCTAATTAATAAACGTTGTTTAAACTCTAATTTGTTGTACAGTATTTTGCCACTTTCACTTATATAGAGTTTTAAAACTAAGAAAGTAGAGTATTAGTAATATAAGATAAGCATAACTGTATTTCTAGTAAGACTTAAAAATATAGTAAACCAGCTTGCCTGCAATTTCGTCAAGGTGAAAAGACATCCTGGAATACAAAATCCAATTAATTATTCCATCTTAAAAACTATGCGCTTAACAAATTTCATCAAAATCCGTCCAATAGTTTAGGCGTAATTAAGTAACAAAACACCCATCGATACACCCAAACTTTTACATTTATTATTTTAAGTAGTAGATTCTCAATTATTTTATCAAAATACAACTCAAAGTATACGTATTATATTACCTACAAGCCACTGCAAATATACACGCTCCTTAAACAGCGGACTTAAATATAAAATGAGGAAGACATCGGTTCCTTCCTTAAAGGGAGAGTTGTGTGTACGAGGAAGTGCTGTAAAAAATAACCTTACGTATGTACCATTGACAATTGCCTGGACGTAAGCACTTATTACGATAATTGCTACGTAATTACTATTAAACGCGTGTTACCACGATTTGTTTAGTTCCGTTTCTTAGTTTTTTTTATTCGGAGAATTTTGTACAAGTTGTTATCGTAGTTAGGCGTTCCTTTTTTGTTGTTACTGTTGAAAGTTAGATAGTGGTTTAAGTTGCGCCTTCCATGCAAGTGGTCGAAGGTTCGTATCCAAGGCAATGCACCAATGACTTTTCGAAGTTATGTCTGTATTAAAAATAATTATCATTTGTTCCAGCCATGAAGAAAAGCATCGTGATGCATCTTTGCAGCCTGAGATTTCTTTAGAACAGTGCTTGAAGGTATGCAAAGTCCCAAACCCGCACTTGGCCATCGAGGTGAACTCAAGGCTTAATCCCCTCCCTCATTTGGGACGAGACCCTTACCCAGAAGTGGGACATAGTCCAGTCATTATAGTAAGTTCACCTCGGAATTCGAGATACCCAGCTGTAAATCTGTAAATACTTGTATATTGACACCCTAAAAGTTGTCTCAAAACCTACATATGATAGGGTGTACGCAACTATAAAATTTCAAGGTCAAAGGTCACAAAAATCGGGTTTTTGCGCTTTTTTTGTAAATATCTCATTTCGTATGGAATGTTTGCTATTTGTATTCATTATTAATATTGTACAGTATAAAATGATCTATAAATTTGGTTTGAAAACATTTTTTTTAAGGTGAACCGTTTTAGAAATAGAGGGCGGAATAATATTTATAATCGTTGATTTATCGATAGTTCATCAACTATATATGGCGCATTTTCAACCCGAGGCACCGGTTGACCTGAAATGATCCTGTGACCGCGCGCTCTCCGCCCTCTATTTCGAAAACGGTTCACCGTAAAAAGAATGTTTTCAAACAAAATTTGTTGAGAATTTGCTACTGTACAATATTGGTAATGAATACAAATAGCAAAAATTCCATAGGCAATGAGATATTTACAAAAAAAGTGCAAAAAAACGGTTTTTGGTACCTTTGACCTTGAAATTTTATAGTTGCGTACACCCTACCATATGTAGGTTTTGAGACAACTTTTAGGATGTCAATATACAAGTATTTACAGATTTACAGCTGGGTATCTCGAATTCCGAGATTCTTACCTAATTTAAGCTTAAATGACTGGACTAACAGTAAAGAGTTAAAAAATATAGTCAACGATCATCAAGAACGATTTCAAAACGGAACGAGAAATCTCTGCTTCCTCCACGAGAGTATTTTAATAGCATTCAAGAATTGCCAATATGCGCTAAGTATTATACAGTTCATTCCACAAATACGTAATGCGTTTCCAGTGACCACTTTCATTTTTACTCGAGAGGTAAAGGGTCAAGATCTTCTTATAATTTCTCTGCTACTAAAGTTGATTATCAAGTACGACTCCGGTTATATCGGTTTTGAGTTGTGACTCAGTGCGACAATGCGACTGTGCGACTATGCGACTGTGCGACTGTACGACTGTGCGACCTTTTGCCGGCGCCTCCGTCTCATTTCTACGAACTGTCGCCAAAGTCTCGCGAATCCATTGGCATAATGAACAGGGTTGGCGCGGAGAAAGCATTTCAATTACACTCGTGTATTTTTGAAACTGTTGTGTTTTTTAAATATATGCAAATGGCGTGATAATTAGTTTAATGATATAATAACATATTGTACTACCTCCATAAGTTAAAAAAAGTAACTTTGTTAAATTATTTTGGATAAAACATCAACGCTTTACTATACTTAAAACTGAAATTGTACAGGTTACTAAAGTAACAACTGACAATGTCTTCTCAGAAACGTGTCTTAAAGAAAAAATATTATTTGAAGAGTCGTCTCAAGAGTACAATTAGTCCAATACCAAGAAAGACACGTTTGAACTACAGTTCACTTTACAAAGATATAAAAGAGAAATGAGAATCTATACAATATAGAAGGTGTTTGATTCTACTAATTTATACTAATATTATAAAGCTGAAGAGTTTGTTTGTTTGATTGAACGCGCTAATTTCAGGAACTACCGGCTCGAATTAAAAATATATTTTTGTGTTGAATAGACCATTTATCGAGGAAGGCTTTAGGCTATATAACATCACGCTACGGCCATTAGGAGCGGAGTAGCAACGAAAAATGTTACAAAAACGGGGAAGATTCTCTCTTATGTGAGGCAAGCGAAGTTGCGCGAGTCAGCTAGTATTATATATATGCGAAAGTGTGTGAGGATGGATGTAAGTTTGTTTCTCTTTCACGCAAAAACTACTTAACAAATTATCATAAAATTTGGTAGACAGATAGTTTATAACCTAGATTAACACATAAGATAACTTTTACCACGGGAAATCTTTTCACGCAAACCAAGTCGCGGGCGGTATTAAGTAATATTATACGTTGAGTGGATATTATCTTGTTCTTCTCAAATTTCAAAGTGAAACAGCCGCTACACTACTTACACCACATTTACAAGCTAATGAAGGTAATTAAACACAGTCGTATTAAAATTTAACAAGCAGAAAGTAAAGTAAGGTGGCACATCCGATTAATTATGTATTCATTAAGGGACCTCGCAGTATGTCATGAGTAACTTATGGCTACAAAATACATACATATAAGATTGAAGCTCACCCATACGATAAAAGAAAAATATACCGGTTTACATTTTTGTCACCAATAAAAAAAGTATGATCCAAATTGTGTGTAGTACCTCTTGTTATAATTAATTGTGATGATATAAACTTTTAAAGTTTGTGCAAAATCGCCTGATACAAACAGCTTAAATTATCAATACGATGAGTATTCTTACCCCCGACTTCTGAGGTACATTTAGCGGTAGTTTATCTATTCAATAGCGTTATTTTTATACGAGTTTAAACGCTATTGAATAGATAAACTACCGCTAAATGTACCTAAGAAACCGGGAATTAGTGAAATAATCAACAATAGTATTGGCTAATGGCATACACACGACTGGCTGGCTTTCACGATCATTAAAACCATATATTACTTCTTTTATTTTTTCACAAGGCTTTTGACAACATTAATCGTATGAAATCTATACTAATCTATACTAATATTATAAAGCTGAAGAGTTTGTTTGTTTGTACGCGCTAATCTCAGGAACTACTGGTCCGATTTAAAAAAATCTTTCATTGTTAGATAGCCCATTTATCGAGGAAGGTTATAGGCTATATATCATCACGCTACGACCAATAGGAGCAGAGTACCAGTAAAAAATGTTACAAAAACGGGGAAAATTATGACCTATTCTCTTTTATGTGACGCAAGCGAAGTTGCGCGGGTCAGCTAGTACCTAATGTACGTGATGTTTGTATATAACTGAGTCACTGTTAGTTTTCATCAAACACACAATCCGCTTGAAGCATTATAATCTTCATTGTAGAAAGCAATGCGAGTGCATACAAGGGTAAACAGAATCTTATCAAATGTATGCACTTGAATGAGGTCACGAGCAAAGCAAAATATTTGTTAACAGAACAATGGAACTTCATTAATTACTTGATAATGAATTAGGAATTAAACGATTTAACCACATCCTGTTATTTTATCTTTTTTAGATCATTTTTGTTAAAGATTTCATACTTGAAGTGAATTTAAAGAATAACTTTGCCTTGTTTTACGCGTGCTGCACTCGGTATGTTGCTTAACATCTTTATAATAACTTCAAATTGTTAT
Organism: Anticarsia gemmatalis; assembly: GCF_050436995.1. NCBI lineage: Eukaryota > Metazoa > Arthropoda > Insecta > Lepidoptera > Erebidae > Anticarsia > Anticarsia gemmatalis. The sequence continues at coordinate 3,101,264 of NC_134756.1, read as the reverse complement.
GTAAACTTCAAGTATTCAGTGAATCATACATACATGAATTAAAAATATACATATTCAATTATATGCCAAAAGAAACAACACGCCAATTTATTTTTTTCTAAAAACTTCAAACATAATCTTTATACGTTTAAACAAAAGTTTTAAATTAAATTATATATGAATGTAAAGTAAGTTATATATTATACTAGCGGACCCGACAGACGTTGTCCTGTCTACACGTCTTTAATTTGTAAAAATTAATTAAAAAAAACATTGTCCAGCGGACAAAATTGTGAATCTAAACCATTTTCAGATCCCCTTGAACACACACAAAAAATTTCATCAAAATCGGTCCAGTCGTTTAAGAGAAGTTCAGTGACATACACACTTACAGAAGAATTATATATTATAAAGATTATATTATTTATTATATTATACTTATACTTATTTTAAGCTCAAAATGAAGGTCTACACCATAATATCCAAATTAAAATATATCGAACTAATACTTAATGAACATATTCAATCTTTACAAATCTTAGAAAGAAGACGGCTATTAAAAGAGAGATCGAAGCGTAATGCCTTAGTAATCAACAAGAAATCACTAATTACTAGTGATTAGTGTAAAGGTCAGAATTACAAAATCAATGTGTAGTATACATTTGTGATTTAATAAAGCAATTTGATGGTCAATAACATCAACTAATTGCAGTCATAAATCTGACCATAGACCCTTTTTCCATTCTCATACAGATAGACTAGCATACTATTGGCGTGAAATTAGCGACAAAACCAAAAATATGACGAATATTTTATGACAGGTTGAAGTACCAAAGTTCTAAATTCCGTGATAACTTCAATAGGCTACAGTTAGTAGGGAAAATACAATTAAATAAAGAAAATTTAACATATCTGACAAGATGCATTTGACGGAAAACGAAGCAAATCAAAGTAGGAATCGCGTAGCAAATGGCGTTCCTTAACTCTACCTTCTCATATGGGAAAAAGGCGTGATTTTACATATGAATTAACACATCTCTACAATAGCATAGATTTTTGACAAGACAATTTCTTCATCCATCATTTAGACATTTATATTCCCGCCAGGTATAAATCATATCCACACAAAAGAAACTTGACATACACAAACTTTCTGACATCTGACGTCATTCATCTTGCATCTTACGGTCAACATCCATCCGTATATTTTTACACTACCATATAAAGGCGATAACCCTAAGACCCTACGAACAAGGAGCGCGTGTATTTCCGACGATGACTTCACCGCACTGCAAATTTATTTACCAAAGGACCATCATTATTAGGTCCATTAATTTACAAGAGTTAAGAGCACTCTGTATGTGGTAGTGAACTGTTTTATCTTAGTGTTCACATGATGTGCTGAGAGCTAACTGGATTCAATACTAAATTCATTTGAGTTTTTTTCTATTTGTCAGTTTCTAAAAGGCTACTCCCGTAACTAAGGTTCAAGAACTTAGGAGAGAGATTTGTATGCAAGGGTCACGGCTGGCGCAAATATACAAAATTCAGGCTGACTCAACTGATTGTGGCCTGTTTGATACAGCTACTTATTATAGAAAATACATGTAATTTATAGTTAAAGTTATAATATCTATAAATATCAAGCATGTCCAGGCTGTTAACTAAGTTCTTGGACTGTAATCTTGATTCGAGGACATTTTTGCAATCATAAAAAAACAGATATCAAGTACAACTAACAAACTATTAAATAGACCGAATAGGAAACGGAGTTCGGACTACACAATTCAGTTACCAGTAACAATATTAGACGTAAACAAAACTGGCGTAATATTCTTCAATAAATATGGTCATCTCCGTCTCACCCTTCGAGGTACAAACATGATATATACAGTGCATTCCTTTCACGGTGCTGTAATGTGGTAATTAAGTAAATGGTAGGCAATCCAGCGGATAAAAGGATGTTGTAGTGAAAGCGAAAACTGAATAATTGTCGTACACAAGCTGATGTAAAGATCGTGACTCTCAGAGCGTTCTATTGCGTGTATCTGTCGGTAGTGGTGCAACAAACGATAATAATATGTACAGCTAATTTGTTCCCGAGTAAAGGAATATTTCTATTGAAGCGAGATATTATCGTTAGAAACTATTGTGTGGTATGACAATTTTTATTGACGGAAGATTCCTTTGTTGTCGCTGTTTTATTAGTTAGAGTTTAGAACCAGTCTATTAAATAGCTACAATGAGCTTTATTTCCAGTAATTTCTATACATTTCTATTACATAATTCAAATCACGCCTGTTTCAATTAGCGGTAGGCAAAGTCTACAGAAGTCTTTACTTATTTAAGAATTTTAGATTAATTAAAATAATAAATAAAAATCATTTATTTCCAAAAAGTTAAATAAATTGTTAAAAATTAAGAACTTAATTCTTAATAAAAAAAGCTATCCAAAAAGGGCAGTATAACTATTCATCTACCTAACAAGTTTATTATTAAGGAGAAATTTGTAGTAGAAACTTTCAATATTTCACTGCGTGCATTACATGCGCTTGATCCAAGAATATCGATTATCCAATCTACCAGTATGAGAGTGGTTACGATATAAATGCATTGCTCTATCGATCATGTTGTACACACTAGCTATTAAAACTATTATGTGATTTAAACTAAAGATTTACCCATTATTATTTTCTCCGATAAAAGAGTAATTTTAGGTAACGTAGTATGACTTCAAAACTTGTCTACCACTGCGATCTATACAACGTGCGCCGAAATGTCAAGCAAAAATTAAGGTAAACACAACTAAACCGCGTCCATTTGTGTTTTACTACCGTATGGTTTGATCTAAGATATTAGTCATATGAATCTAAGAATCCAATTTTATTTTAACTTCAGTTAGCAGAAATCTGCAGCAGAACCAAATAGACTCACGGTCATTTGCGCAGCTACAATATAAGCACGAATACACTCACGTATTTTCCATAAAATATAAAGAAAGATTCTATTCCCCTACTAATATCGTCGTAAAGCTTTTTTACTGGCGTACAAGGGGCCATGTCATAAAGCATTAATGTCCCATGGTCCCGTTTATCATTCAAACATTTATGGCAGCTGTTACGCAGCTCAGTTAGTCCGGTGTTATATGGTCACACAGGTGGAGATAACGAGAATACTGTATATTGGGCTAAAGATATGTAAGCAGACATAACTACTAGGTGTTTTGTAATTCTACCTAATTCTTCTTCTTATCGTATGGTTAGTGGTCAACCTAGTGTCAAAGTTGTTCAAGCCGCCCGACGGCCTTTAACGTGGCTTAACGACTGTTATCTTAATTGACAACAACCGGGACCGACTTTTTACGTGCCCTCCGAAGCACGGAGACGCCCAGCTCAAATACCACTATGCGGTCACCCATCTATGGAATGACCGCGCCGAGGTTTGCTTAACCCACAGATCGTTTACCGACCGGTGAGCGCAACTGGCTATGGGCTACCTGAATGACGCATGAATACTCTTGAGTGCGAAATTACTTCTAGTGTGAAGTAGTCTTTATAAATATAAGTCCTTCTAAAGGTGGCTGAGTCAGTCATCTTGTTTAACGCAAACATGACTCACAAACTCATCCTGAAATTATTATTCATACGTTTATTCGAATAGGTTTTTCCATTGAAAAGAAAATCAAAAGGTTTTCTGCGAGGATCTAAAAGTTATTGAGTAATGATAACTTCCAAAACCATCTCTATCTGTCATATAAGAACTTTAATTCAATAAATTGTTTTAAAAATTATTCATAAACGCCATTATCTAATTCTTTCCGTCCATTCATTATCTCCCAATAAACCAACAAACTTAAAACAAACCAAGTTGACAAAACATTGATTCCGAAAGGTCTCCATTTGTAGTTCCGAAGAAACGCATTTGCATAAATAAATATTATGTTAAGCGTGCATTCACTTCAAAAGGGTGTGAATGTATACCATCTTTGACTATTATCGTTATTCTTAGAAAAGTCCGACTTAAATAATTTATTTTTAAAACTGAACTTACGTGAACCGCAATTGAATGTTTCCTTCTTGAGAATGTGAAGAATTTGGACTTACTCATTTTGAATACAAGCCAAAGAAAAGAAGAAATCGGAACACACTGACTCTAGTTTGTATAATTACTTAAATGTCTTCAACACACCACAGTTAACTGTACTCCAATAATTCTTAAACATAAATGAAATTGTATCAACGTACGTCTTTTACGACAATAAGTCAAAGTCAATTACCGAGGTACAGGACGTATGCTACACCCCCGGCTGGCGCCATGCAATGCGTCTCAATCAAAACTAACACCGTCTCGTCGTCCCGTAATTGCTTCCCGTATTTATCGAGTGCATTGTCTCGCTCTAATTCTATTAACGACTAAATGGACGTTTCATTAGTCCCCGTTGACGACCGATACAATAATGTATTTATAATTCTCCAAGCGAACAAGGACTCTCTGACAAGTACACTTGAACTTATACCAACACAAACACGTAATTTAATAAATGTCTAGAAATCAGCCATCGATAAGACGCATAGCAAGTCATGACCCGACCTTCTGGGAGCTGAGAGATCCAATTAAAATTGTTTCAAAAAGCCATAATCCCTCGTGACCTTTTCTATTCTGTAATCAGCTTACGATTGTGAAATACATTTGGCAACGATCTCAAATAAGCCTGTTTAAGTGGCTTTATTGTTACAGTTTGACGTGAACGCTTATAGCATAACGCGATTATTGTTGACCCTGTCTCTGAACTCGCGACTTGTAGAACCACGTGGCGTATCAATCAATGAACTTCATTCATGCTTCAATTGCGGTCGATCGAGTTCAATTGTGTTGAAACATTGCCATTATTTCCATATAAATTGGCCATCGTTTTCCGCAAATCATTCGAATTTGTCTCTCGTTGCCACTATTGTGGGTTTGTTCCCACGAGGACAGTAAAAAGCCATTAATGGTTCGTGTCAATCGAGCTGGGAGCATCGTTCGCGTTTGTGTTGATAACATCGGTGCTATCGTCGATAATTTGTCGGGATGTGATGGAGCGATAACTATTCCCGATTCACTGGAGAACCTTTTATACTGTAGGAAACTCAATAGACTATCTTTATCTATCAATCATTGCGAGCGCCTCTTATAAACCGAAGACTGTAAACGGAACATCACATAGAGACCTATATTTATGTCTGTAAAACGACAAATCCAAGAAATCCCATAAAACTTCTTAGACCAATCTAGTAGCAGTACTAAAAGTCCAACACCTACTGACTCTCAAAGTAATTTGCAGTATTATTCACATTCGCAATAATATGGGTGCTAGTAGCACGTGCCGTGAGCGCGGACCCTCATATCACCTGAGAATATATCAATGTGTGCCCACTGACCGACATTTGCTTGCTTTCCAAACTAAACTGGTTTCCAATAGCTAGGGCTGACCCTTGCCTATCAATAGCCCTTTCATACTTTAACAATTTGAAGGAGAAAGTTTTAGTTTAATTTTAATGGAAATCTTTGAGAAATGGCCCTCGGGGAATTAATTTGCTTTTGAGTAATTTTAAAGTTAGATGTTTTGCTAACATTTGTGGCTTATCTGCGGTTCAAACTTGACTGTTTGCCGTTTTCATACATATCTACATAAAACATTATTTTGAAATATAGTGACACTAAACTAGTGAAATCAAATTATGAGAGTTACTATCGTTAACCTAAATTGTCTACATGTATCGCTTTACTAAACACAGGTTGTTAATTCCTCTTATCAATTCTTAAATTCTAAAACACATAACAAATAATATAAATAAAAAATATACGTAATCTTCTAGTTCAACTTTGACGTCAACATAGAATAGAATTAGAATAAATTTTGTATGAAACATAAAACAAATATCGGCGATTTTATTACTAAAAATATAAATACTGGTTAGAAAACTATATGCCATCAAAAACATTCTGTAAAAACCTCAAGTCTCGCCGTAAAAAGTTGTGAGATCTATATAATACCAAGTCGATTAATCTATTTAGTCTCTACTTAAAGGACCTTCTGTCATAAGTTATTACGTATGTTCTTATCATGCCAATAAAAAAAAATACCTTTAAAACAAATAGACCGACCTGGCCATCGCATGATTTAATTATTAGTATGTATCAAACTACACAGCACGACGAGGAGTTAATGCTCCTGAAATGTTAATGGCGAATTTGTGTTTTCTTGCGATGACCAAGTCGATCTATTTGTTTTAAAGGTATTTTTTTTTATTGGCATGATAAGAACATACGTAATAACTTATGACAGAAGGTCCTTTAAGTAGAGACTAAATAGATTAATCGACTTGGTATTATATAGATCTCACAACTTTTTACGGCGAGACTTGAGGTTTTTACAGAATGTTTTTGATGGCATCTCACTTCTTTTTGTAAAGCAAACATAAGTCCAATTTGTATGGAAAGACGTTTTTTTTTCATAATTCAACATATTTTCCTATGGGAATGTTGTTCAGTTTCATGGGCTAAAAACCCTTACCCACCCTATACCCCCTCCCATTATGCCTCATATAGTAGGTACCTATTTACACCTATTTATTTTATTTTCTACAGTAACAATAATTCATTAACTGCAAATGTAACCTTGTAATCTTATACATTTATATGGGATTACAAAGTTATTGTTGCAGTTGGTGTATTTAGAAAACTGGACCTAAATTAGAAAATATTATATTTTTCCCATGATTAAGACACTAAACCCTATTTGTATTCTAAATTTTAAGCTTCTAAGTCTGCTAGAAGTACCTTAGACTTTTGATGATCGGTGAGTCAGTGAGTCAGTGAGTCAGTGAATCAGTGAATCAGTGAGTGACAAAATTCAAAATTTTAACAAGTTGTCATTTTTAAACTACTGGTTCAAATTGACTGAAATTTTAAATATACCGTGTTTATACAATGACTAATTGGTTGCTGAAAATCCAGGCTTCTAGTTTTATCCACAACGAAATTATAGGGGTGTCAAAAATAGCCCGAATTGCTTCGAGAAAAGGATGTTACGGCCGTGCCGCTTTTTTTTGCTCGACTTGCGGGGGCACTTCCGTGCCCCCAGATGGATTTCACTATAACAAAATTTTAATGTTGTAACCTATGAACTGTCGGGCACTATAACATTTGCACAAAATTTAAATACATTAAGCTTTTAACCGATTCATGGCCAATGACTCAACAGTTGAGTCATTAAAAAATCACGAAAATGAAGGTGGCAATGAATCGGTTAACGTATCAATATGGATGGACTTTTCACTTTCGCAAAATATTACAATGAATATAATATCTAACAAATAAACTGCTTTCTTTGCTTTTAAAATTCATCAGATTAGGATAAAATGACTTCTTGGTTTTTATCTCGATCCGGCAAAAAGACTTTTGAAAACCTGTTTAAGTGAGTTTTCAGTAAATGTTTTTGCGTTTTCCAGTTTTGGGTGACACTTGTGTTGAACAAGTTTATAGGTATTTAGGTATTAGTCTATGAAAATTACCAATCCTAACATCACGTCATATACGTATGTAAAGTATCAATGACACAAATCCCTACAACAAACAAGTATAATGTATGTACATCCATCTAAACAGCTCATATTACTTACACGACGAGTGTGGCAATTACCTTTGTATTGCTCTAGCCGATTCAAATGTTAATTATGTTGTTACAGCCAATTTGAACTTATACGGAATAATGACCCTATTTCAGTATCGGTTTCAATGCATTTTGATATTAAAGTTCAAGATTGATAATGAAAGTTTCGATAATGGCAAAGGATTTATTGCTTAATGGTTTTTTTTAATAAAATGATTTGACGTTTATGTTCATAGTCTCTCCTTTCTTCTCGGACTGAAGGTTTGACTCCCATAAGGAATAAATATTTGTGTGATCCGGAATTTGTTGTTTCAGGACTGGTTGTTATTTGTGGCCATTGTTTGTATATTTGTGACCCGGCAGTTCTTTTTGTTGTCTTTTTTACTCGACTACGTAACGCAAAGGAGAGTTATATTAAGACAATAAATGATATTTTTGTAAAGAGCAATTTAAAGGCAAAGAAAAATTTAAACTACCTCTGTCTCTGAATCGTACAAGTCTAACGATCATCTGGTCTGGAGTTTTTTAGGTTATATCTTTTTCTTTAAGAAACTTTCAGTATAGATCTACTCATAATCGCAGTTTTAGTTTATTTTTGTAAATGTTAACAGCAAACCCATGGTACAATTCTGAAGGACAGTAGTCTGGTGAAAGTGTAAGCGAAACGGGCGCTAGATTAAAATCCGATACACAGCGGGTGTCGTGTTACTATATCGTTACGAGATCTGATACGTTCCGGAACAATTCACTAAGACTTACGCACTACTTAGTGTTGTTGTACTTCAATAGGCGATAGATAGATTTTACTTGTAGCGTATAAATAACGTTCGACGGCAAGACGGTCCGACTAGGCAATCACTTTAACTAATGCTGAATCAAATAATTGAACACCACTCAAATATTGATTCCTCTTGGGAATCGTATTCATAACAGTATTATTATTTAAGGAATGTTGCGTGGCATTCTTTCATATGTAGTAGGTTGTACGGCACTAGTTTTGTTAAAGGGAGAAACCATTTTTTAAATCTTAAGTTTTTTGTACTTATACATTACTATTTTCGACAAAACGGCAATACCAGGAGAGGACATTTCAAAAAGACTTATAAAGTTCTTTGGTTGTTGCCATCTCCAATCGTAATAAGGCACACATGTACAACATCTAGAATGATCTGTGGAGTAACGAGGTGATCATGTTCCTCCAACACAAAGGGAGGATCCTCCGACCAGGCGAGGTGATCATGCCTGGTGGGCCTAGGCTGCCCGACTGTTGTAGTCGGGAACTTATATACAGGGTGTCCCAAAACTCAACGATAATCCGAGACAGGATGAAAGGCCAAGTCATATCGGTTATAGGAAAAATAAAAAAAAAAATCCATATCACTTAGTTCAGCAATAATAGACACTTTTCAAAAATGTTGAAATTCCACACCCTTGGTCGCATTTTCAAGTCCTGTGATCACCAATGTCACAATTTCGCTGTGTTTTTTTGAATTTCGTGATCTTAATTAAATATGCTATTAATCGTTTAACAAATTAATGCACAAAACATTGTTAATTTAATAAAAAAAGTTAAGTTTTAGTGAGTCATCTTTCTCAAAAATATCGTTAGTAAACTTTGACGCTTCATACTGAAAAAAAAATGTACTACACTACCCTTGGCAAGTTATTTCAAAAGTTGGCACATTTAATCAAGATTTCAAAATGGTATAACACTTGCCACTTTTCTTGCCATTAAAAATGTTATTTTTATTTGAACGAAGAGTATCCTCGCAAATGGATCGGACGCAGTGATACAATTTTATGGCATCCTCGTTCCCCCGATCTAAATCCAGTAGATATTTTTTACTGGGAATGCATAAAAGAAAAAGTTTATTCGAAATCAATACAAAATCTATCAGAACTTCGCCAAAAAATTGACACAGCGTCAGAAGAAATAAATACAAGAAATTTTGCACGACTGGTGAAAAGATCTTTTGTAAGGTGTTGCAGAGCCTGTATTCGTGCTAGAGGAAAGCAATTATTTTTAGTAAAGAGGTAATTGAGTCAGTTCATAACAAATATTTAATGTAATAAACATAATAGGTTATAATAATTTAAAAAAGAACAATGAACGAACCATCGATCTTATTTAATTATTCTCCTTAAACTAAAGTAATTCCGAATTGTTTTCCTCTAGCATGAATTCAGGCTCTGCAACGCCTTACAAGAGACCTTTGCACCAGTCAATCAAAATTCATTGCATTTATTTCCTCTGACGCTGTGTCAATTTTCTGGCTAAGTTCTGATAGATTTTGTATTGATTTCGAATTAACTTTTTCTTTTATGCATTCCCAGTTAAAAATATCTACTGGATTTAGATCGGGGGAACGAGGATGCCATAAAATTGTACCACTGCGTCCGATCCATTTGCGAGGATACTCTTCGTTCAAATAAAAAAGTAACATTTTTAATGGCAAGAAAAGTGGCAAGTTTTATACCATTTTTAAATCTTGATTAAATGTGCCAACTTTTGAAATAACTTGCCAAGGGTAGTGTAGTACATTTTTTTTTCAGTATGAAGCGTCAAAGTTTACTAACGATATTTTTGAGAAAGATGACTGACTAAAACTTAACTTTTTTTATTAAATTAACAATGTTTTGTGCATTAATTTGTTATACGATTAATAGCATATTTAATTAAGATCACGAAATTCAAAAAAACACAGCGAAATTGTGACATTGGTGATCACAGGACTTGAAAATGCGACCAAGGGTGTGGAATTTCAACATTTTTGAAAAGTGTCTATTATTGCTGAACTAAGTGATATGGAATTTTTTTTTTATTTTTCCTATAACCGATATGACTTGGCCTTTCATGCTGTCTCGGATTATCGTTGAGTTTTGGGACACCCTGTATATAGTCAATTGATATATAATGTAATAATGAAGGTCTGTTACCTGTAAGCAAGGGCACAGCGGCCACCGGCGCCTGAGTGCGTGCGGCATCTTCTTCCTGGGCGGCTCGGGCTCCGGCGGCGCCTCGCCGCACGCCCAGCGCACGAGGCGCGCGCGCGCCGCTTCTGCCGCCTCCAGACCGCGGGACCACGATGGCAGGCCCTGGAACAACAAATTAAAATACGTTAGAATATACATACATACATAAAATCATGCCTTTTCCCCATAGGGGCAGGCAGAGACAAAAGTACAGTTGGATTATGACGCAAACTGTAATTGTTCCTTTATGGACTGATTAGCAAAATATTAGTGACATTACTGACAGATTCTCAACACATATCATTGAAAAATCAATTTCGTAAATTTTCATAATTTTAGTAATGCAGACTTGTTAATATCATTCATTTGATTGAGAGTTTTTTTTAGGTTTTTACCTGCCAAGACTCCCGATTCGGGTTGGAAAAGGAATAAAACCTGCAACTCTTTTTCTAATACTACAATGTAGAGTATTATAAACGCACTTCCATTAACTAGGTAATTGTAATTACTACTAACAGTTTCGCAGTTTCTTGCATTATCGTATTTTATTGTTCTAATTACCGCATTATAATCTACTGCACTGTGAAGAAATAACTAACACATAATAAAGTATATAACGTCGTACATTAGGTAAAGAGAATTAAATATATGTTATTATATGAAGCGGTCGCAGTCAAGGACGCGGGTAATAACGGTATCACACATGTTTTGAACGAAACGAGAGTGAAATGAACAACAGTGTTGTTTATAGTAGATGTTCGTGTAATAACACATTTAGAGCTATATTTCCTATTTAAATGAATTAAACAACATATTAACATTAGGACAGGTATCATTCAGAATAGTATCTGATCTAAAAAAAAACAATAATTTATCTAGGTTAACAAAATTTTATGATAAAGCAAAAGAAAATATTATAATTTCTAAATTATATAACTGAAACAATCAAGAATACATAACAATTTACGAGAACATAATCTCAAAAGCTTATAACATTATAAAATAACAAGCAAATCATGCATCGACATTAGTCAAAAACGCAAACAAAAAAGTCTTCAGAAATCATTGAAACAGCTATAACATTAATGACAAAATTGCCTATAAATCTATAAAACAAAGATTTTGCTAACTCTATACATTAACATACATTATGACTGTAAACCGAGATCGTTTATCTCGACGACTTTCTTCCGTCAGATGACGTAACGATCGGAAAAGGAAACATCACACAAGAATGAGAATTCTTATGTTAAAAAGTAGAAACTGGTTCATTTCGTTCGCTAATAGCGCGGATTAATAAATTATTCATTGAAAAATTGCGTAGACGCAAAGGAACTTACGTTTTCCTTGTAGGAATTAGGAACTATTATATATAATGTACTTACAAGCACAATATCATGCCTTTTATACCCGAAGGTGTAGGTAGAGTTGTATGAAATACACCCACGTTTCGCTATTTACAATATTAGTCTTATATAAAGCTCGAGCATATTGCCATATACCGGACAGTGGGCACGTTACCAAACACCGGACTACTAGTAAGAATAATGCCATATAAATTAGAGAAATATCAATAGCACATGTAAATCACTCGGATACACAAAATAAGAGATAGAGACCGAACAGAGGCAGTATTAAGTATCATGTACTTATATTATATACTTATTATATACTTAGTAATTGGAAGTCCGGTCTTAGTGTTGAAAACATGTATTTAGATCTGAATTAATTTGAAGTGACAAATTACTCGGTTTGCTAATCAATTCGTTTTAGCAATTTGGCGTTCAGAAACTGGATATTAATACTACTTAAAATTAGCCCCAGTGCCATATAGACAGTCGCCAGTAAAATGTATTGAATACCCACCGATAAAATAGGCTTCATGACTTGATATTAACTATATGATATATGAATACCTTTTGCATTGAAACGAAAATAGGCAACTCGTAGCAAACGTTAACCCCAAGTTTACTTCTTTGTAGAAATAGAGACCTATGTTTATTGAAAAGATCTATAATATTTTACATAACGGAAGGTAACCTTATGAATAGTTCCCTCATAAGACCTACCATCCACTTACGATTAAAACCAATCAATATCAGAACAAAACAACCGCTAAATGCAATTTACCACTAATCATATAACTCAAGTTTAAAACTTATTAACTTAAAGCGTTAATGTTGTTGCGTAAACTGATCATTGAGTGTTTAATAACGTTTTGCATAACACCGTAATTCATACGTTTTAATTGCCCATTCACTGCTTGACGTGAGATGAAAACAAACGGACAGATAAGCATATTTTATATAACCATTAATAAAGTGTTTGGTTTTAAAAGTACTGCGGTGGAAATGTCAAGGGTAAGATGTGATGGTAGAATATTTTAACAAATGAGGTGAAGATAAGAGGTTTCATTTTGTAAAGTTAGTTAGATTCTTTGAAATATCATACTTTACGATACTTAAATCTAGATATTTTTGCTACAACCTAGCAGTATAGTTTATCAATAGATTGCTAGGGTAAGTAAGTTAATCAGTTATCTGGTTACATATGGAGTACAAGCTCTGCTTAGTTTGTCATCAAATGACCGTCTGTGAGTGGTCTAAAGACATTTAGTTTAATGATTTCAACTGAACCTTAATCCTAGATTCTTTTTAACTAAGCTATGCACGATTTGTCTGCAATTTCTATAGAACCAACAGTCCAATAGTCGACATTCTAAACCCTTTCCGTGAAACAACTTGCGACATTTAATTTGCCTAATGCCTGCGTAATTCAATTTATTCGTTTATTAGGAACGTGTTCACTGAAAGCAATTTTTGGTATAGCTATTACTGATTTCAAGAAGTTTATTGTGAAACCAATTCTTTTAAAATTCTTTAATTAACTACACTATTTTTTTATGATCTTCTAGCCTTAGGGCAACTCTCTTTCACTATCAACTTTACTCTATCACTACCAACATACGAAATTTCTTTGCGATAGCTAGCCTAGCTAGCTATCGCTAAAATTTGTATTAAAATCTGATCATTCATCATCATAATATATTTTCTGCATAATACAGAAGCCTAGAAGAAAATTCTAAGTAATTTTCGATACATCCCAGTAATAAATCATAACATTATCCCGAGCGGTTCGATTTCCTCTCTCATGTATGTAATGTAAATCGACATGCTCCCAAAAGATTTGTTATATGAAGTGATTTATTATTGTAGGAGCAATGAACTCGGAAATACGAAATGTAGGCACTTATTCTGAAATGCTTAGAAAGATACTAATCCAACAATACGTTATTTACAAGCTCCTGTGACCGTTTTCGATACTCTATCTATCAACTGATTTACTTACTAAAGACAAGCATAATAATCAGTTTATCGCCAAACTTTCTATAATCCATTTATGGATAGCAATTTCATAATCAGGTAAATAGGTCTTAGCTCGAAACACTAGTGGCTCTTAGATTCAAGAGCATAATGCCTTACGAAAGATGTATTTAATAAGTTGGACAAAAGAATATATTGTTCCTGTAATCGGAACCTACGACAAATTGTAGAGGTATTTGTATCTCATTCGATTCTCGCCTCGTCTTACTCTATCCATAAAATTACTAAGCAAACCTAATGTAGTAATGATATCGCAGCCAAACAAATATGTTTGTAACCTTTTGTTGATATTCTTATTGCTTTTACAACGGTGGTTAGTATCAACTAATTACTTTCTAGCTTGACTAACAGCGTAATAGAAGTAATTGGCTTAAAATTACAATTTTCTGGTTCGAATTATTAATGCTACGAAATGCGACCAGGGTTAGTTAATGATAACACAAAATAAAAAATAAAAAAACACGAACCTTTCTATGTACAACTTACAAACAGAAATTTGTTATAGTTTGACAACTTCGTAAAAAGCCTTGGGTGCATAGCCGCCACGAACTTTGCATACAAGACTTCTCTCTTCTAAGTTGTTGGACTACAGTGACTTATTTATCTTTCATATCATGCACATAATATTACGCACGTAACCTAGTCTATTACATATTGACACTTTGGCTCCTTCCAAGCTAGGTCAATGAACTAATAAGCACTTTAATAGTCATGTACACTAGAGGTGAAATAATGTAATTGCATTATATGTAGTCTAAGGTGACATCGCATTTATTAAAGAATATTTATAGCATTCTTACTTAGCCTGTATCAGTGTGCTACTGCCAGACAAAAGTCTCTCCCGTAGACTTTTTCATATAAATATATAGCTATAAATTTGTTGCATATAAGAATGGAATAAAAAACATGAGCAGACGTACAAAATAAGACTTACCCCCGGTTTCCGAGGTACATTTAGCAGTAGTTTATCTATTCAATAGCGTTTAAACTTATATAAAAAAACGCTATTCAATAGATAAACTACCGCTAAATACCGGGGGTTAGATGACCAAGCATGTGAGATAATAGAACTCTGAATCATAAACATCGTGTCTAAGACTTTAATAAAAAGAGCAAATATTTTGCGGTTTCTTCTCACGAGCAACCTTTTCCTTTTCAATTGTCATATATCACTATTTCTAATACCTTGTACGAAGTTTACGAAATAAAATATATTAGGTCGGGGAAAAAGTCTTTTCGCATTATAGTATGTATGAACATGTAATAAAATCTTTTCTCTACACAAAAAAGCTGGATATTTGGGTACCTCACGATCTCACTGAAAGAAACCTAATGAACTGTGTACTAGTGATCCTTGAAGCCAAAGAGATTTTATTACAAATTCATACATATTATAATGCAAAAAGACTTTTTCCCGACCTAATATTTTAAATTGGAATCAAAGTTCATATTACTTCTTAACGATCTAAATCACGTAAACTTAAACGGCTTAATTTCCATTTCTCTATAAATGTCTTTAATCTAATTAATTAGACCTTTGTTATCTTAACTGAATAATTTATGCACACCCATCTAAGATTGAGTACGATAGCAATATTTCAACACGACCAACTATGCCATTGTTCCTCTGAACTTTGAGTTCGCCATTTACCGAACTGTTGGTAATAGATCATAAGGGAACGATAAACGAATGTGATGTTTTGTACCAACGAACAAAGAAAGTTCAGTTTTTTTTAGATTTGTAAACATTTCTTGCAAATCTTGTTATATTTTTTCGTTATTTTCTAGTGATGAATTCACCACAACTATAGCAGATACAAGAAAAATCTTAGTAAAATAAAAATATCTTTTGGACGGGACACTTTCCGCCATATTTAAAGGAAAACTTAAAATGTTTTTGATGAAGCTTTTTAATCTGCATGACCTCTAAACGTACCAAGTCATAGTCAAATCATGTCGATATTCACAATTTATTGTACAACCAACATCAATTCTATGACAGCGTGAGATACATGTACAATGTGATGTAGAATTAAACCATCAATATGAAAAAACATATAACAAAAAAGCCATACGATTGGTTTATCTAAGGTAAGTATTCTGTGTTCTTCTGAAACCAACTCTATCTATTGAAACTTTTCTGACACAAATTCTGTTGTATAATTGGAAGATTAAGTTAATCCATTTGCATTGCAAAAACAGCACAATTCTTTAACTCATCGATAAAATTCCTATAAGTAACAGTTTTGCTTCTTTAATAACACTTTCTTTTAACAAAGAACTTACAATTAATTAACTATACCGTTTCTACAAGTATAAGCTGTCCATAACGGTTACATTCACGGCTGATTAGACTTAGTGGATTAGCAGTAGTGACGCTAAATACCGAGATAATGAAGAACCGTTTAATTTTTTTTTTTGTTTGACGTCTCAATTAAACCTGTGTTGCAACTGTTAATTGTATTAGTACCGTAAGAAAGTACGCTTGCGTTTATAAAAACGTGATTTTAGAATTGATTTTTAGGTTATTTAGTTACGGAATGAGTGTGGTATTTGACTAGACTGTGATGTTTTTTAACTATATTACATATGTATATACTCGTACATTCATAATATTACATATTTGTTACATAGGGCAGAGGACGAAGAATGCAACTTGCTACGATCCCTAAAAACTTCCCTTGCTTGATTCACATCTGGACATCTTGTGATACAGAACCGCGGTTTACAAGATAATTATATTAACCAATTTTAAATACAACCTTGAAAAGATAGCTACAGTACTTCACAACCTTTATATTTAAAACAATTTAAAAACGCCCGGACTTGCCTGAAAAGCAACCACTTCTAGAAAAACTTACAATTATTTTCATAACAGCGCTCTAGGTTCCAAAATCCGAGCAATTATTCTCTTTCTATGAATTCTTACCACCATAATAAGTACACATACGTACCTGAGTACTTTTATTTTAAAGAACATTATGAAGACGCTAATGACATCACTCATTAAAACTTACTTCACTAATTACATGGAAACAAAAACAACAAACAGCTTTGACCTTCCCTAACCTTCAATTCGATCCTTTCTTCAAACAATGGCGTTACAAAAGGCTTTGTTTTTAATAACCATGAAAGTACATAATTTGATCAAACTAATAGCGTATAGTTGAATAGATTGTGGTTTAGGTGGTAGTATATACGACCGCTGATCATGAGGACTCGGGGTCGAATCCCGGATCGACCAAAGTCCTTTTAATTTTTTTTTTCTACGCTATATTAAAACATTTCACCATAATAGATCGCAATTCTGTAACGTGCCCTAAAAAAGTTCGCATTCTATTACATACACAGATCATATCGGCGATGTATTGAAAAAAGGTCATGTCATAGTGTGTAGTACTAGCAAACAGCGATCCTGTACATATTGTACTAAGTTCAAGAAGTTTGTAAGGATTGTACCAAGTTATTTGATCTCTCTCTCTCTACCCCTATGCGAAAAAGGGTGATTTTGACACGATAATATAATTCAAAAATATATAAAAATACCGCAGTAAGAGTCTAACACTTTAGGTCTCTTGCTACTTTACTAGGCACAACTAGAACACCGTACAGGATACAAAATACAAGATACTACTGAAACATACAAACAAATTTAATTCGTACTTTGTTTGTAAAAGTGTAACAAACGTGTACTTTCCTGTCAAGTTTAGTGTGTCAAAGAGTTAGTACTACGATCACGTAGGATGGGCGAATAGGATGTGGGAGAAAGTGAATTGCGTTGCCTAAAATTAGTCATGTGCATTTATCACGTAGACGATGTACGACTGAAATGATTTATAGACTGTTTACTAATAGAATAGTAACGTGCAATCATGCTTTGTTCCCATCAAAGGAGGTTGAAAAACATAGATCATTTTAGTGATGTTTTTCATTCGTATAAGGTCAGCGGCCTACTATAATTTAACGAAAACGAAACTTCGCACTAAATTTCGGTGTACAATTAAACATGTCGCATTTTCGATACTTATATATACCTTTTCAAAGTAAAAATATTACAATTACAGTTGCTACTGGTCAACAAACAATAGGCAGTGATTTTATTTGCTATTTTTAATTCTTTCATTAGATTTATAAAAACGCATTGGAAAATATGACTGTTTATACCAATTTTTAACGCTGACCGTACATAAACACAATAAAATTCTCAAATATCGATAATTCATAAACCCTACAATTTGCATACAAGCGGTCAGCTAATTAATTATAATCAAGTAGTATAATAGCGGACACTAGTCACCTGTCTAAAATACAACCTAGTCAAATTAATGGACAGCACTTTATTTAAAAAAATATATTTATTTGATTAAAATAAAGGTGTGCTCGCAGAGCATCAAGCCGAGACAATTACAGGAACAGAACTGGATTATGGTACAAATGACAAAGCTTTTATACATGTGGTTTTAGTCACGTGGTATCCGCTATGGCGTGATACATACAATCATGGTATTCATAAATGGTCTTAACAGTGAACAAGTAATCGTTAATCAAATGGTTATAGTTTTGGCGCTCATTAAAGTTACAGTAATTGACCAACTAGCATTTGACACCGTAACTCTAACCCATTGATTATTGTTCTCTAACCTATTGCTATTGTTTGTAGAGGCCTAGCAGGATGCATAACTCTTCCCTCCTTAAGTTCAAAATCGTCATTTAAATTTTTGTTAAATTTAGGATGATGATTTTGATTACACATAATTTTGCCTCTGTAACGGTATACAAGAACAAGAAATATTATAACTAGGATTACATAGATTAATATAGTTCCTAGACTAACACTGTGTATATTCACTATGTCTATTGGCTTTTCACTTGTTATCACTTCACTTTTTAATGCGTGGGAAAGAAACTGCAAGTTTTCCATATTTACTTGATCCAGGTTAATCGCTTTGCGCTGCATTGTTTCCTTTGGAGGAACTATGTTGGGCAGGTGGATGCTCGGCATACTGCGGAACGTTACTGATGCTACCTGAAGACGTGTTTGTTTCTTCAGCGTTATCTTCCCAACTTCGATTCTACAATCGTTGTCCAATGTTATGATATATGTGCCGATAATGTTATGTTGGCTTATATCGTTTTCACAATATTCTGTTAGCAGTGTATGAACTCCGGTGTAGATTATCCAGGAGTCTGGTTGTAAAGCTTTGATCTTTACGTCGGAAGATTCGACTGGTATTGGTGCACACGACGTTATTTGTGTAGAGAATTTCATCAAATCTTCGATGCATTTATCTTCATTTTGTACAGACATATAATCTTCATGACATAAGAATTTTCCTTGGTCTATCTCCTTACAAGGTTGAGATAATGGTACGGTTTTCAATCCCTTCGCAAGGATGTAGGAATGTTTAGGAGTTATAAGGAAAGTTAAATTTAGCTTTGGGTTATACATAGGAAAAGGGTGTAGGGAAAAATAGTTATAGGTGTCCGACTGAACCATTGGTACTGACATGATAAAAGTTAATCGTTTGCCCTTTACATATGCTTTAATGTCTATACTATTTTCTATCTTAATTAAATTATCTATAGTTACAGGGAATATAACTTTATCTGTTTTCTCTATTTTCTTTAGTAAATTATACAGTTCATTGGTAGTCAATAAAGATTGATGTAAAATATTTATTTTACTAAAAGCGACTGCTGTCTCGACTTCGTCTAATCTAATTAATAAAATTTGAAAATTATGTATAAGTAAATTAAAAGTATTTATAATAAGTTCCTTGCTCCTTTGATATTGTGTTCTGTTAAGAATTTCCTGAATCTCTTCAATTGTTTTTTCTAATATAATGAAATTATTTCTGGTGGAATTTGTTGTATTGACAAAGGTGTCAATCATCTTAGATATTAAAGTCACCTTATTTATGATCGTATTTTGTTTGTTTTGGATGTTATTTATTAATTGATCATATCTAATGGCATCCTGATTATCTAAGTTACCAGTGATTGCTTTAATTATAGAACCAATCGGGTTAATTAAACCTCTTTTCATTCTAATATTTGGAATAAGTTGGTTATACTTTTCTAGCGTAAGATTCATTATGTATTGAACTTGGAGCTCGGCGTCGATAATACTACCATCTAAATTATATATATTATTTAACTTATCTATCATATATGATTTTATTTCATCATATTTATTAATATTATAGTCTAAATTAGTGCAAATCAATTCTAAGTCTAATATTTTAATTATATCCCAATTATAAAAGCTTACTGATGCTTGGCCTTCTTTCACAGGAAGTATACCTGGGTTGTCTTCAATCGGTTGAAGTTGAAGGGCCCGGCCTTGGATTATTAGTGTCATCATTGACAGGATGTACCTGTGAAGGACGTTTTATGTCTTTAATAGCGACCTTAGTGTCTCTGTTTTTAGTTTTTACTGGGACAGTGTTGCGATTTATTTCGCCCGTAATTGTTGCTTTCTGGTATCGAGGTTTATCTTTACTGCGCCTAATATTAACGCCTTTTACATAAACTTTATCTCCTTTCTTGATGTTGAATTTTGTCTCACCACCACGTTTTTCCTTTATTTTAGTTTTAGAGTCGATCATTTTGTCAGTTAGGTATTTATATAAATATTTTGTGCGTTTCGCGTGTTCTTGGACTAATTGTTGGATATATTGTTTATTAAAGTCTATGTTAAATGCGTCCGATGATTCGGTATGTCCGAAGACTATTTCGAAAGGTGTAAGACCTGTTGAAGAGTGTATAGATTGGTTGTATGAGATAATAGCGTAAGTCATGACGGATGCTGCGTCTGTTATCTTCCGTTCGTACTTAGCTAGTCTGTATATTTCCGTAATTGTTGAATGGAATCTTTCAACTAAACCCATGGAATTTGGATTATGGGGTGTTCCTATGTGTAAGTCTATTTTGTAGAATGATAACATTTCCTTCAATAGGTTATTATTAAATTCCGTTCCGGGATCTGAGCTAATGCGTTGTGGTATTCCGTAAAACGAGAAGTATTTAATTAGCGCTCTAATTATTTCCGGTGTATTTCTGCTTGAGATTTCGAAGGCTTGTCCTAATTTACTGAATGCATCGATAATTGTTAAAAAGTAAGTGTTTTCGATTGAAAATATATCTATAAATATCTCTTCGAAAGGTTTTGATTGCGTTTGAGTTAATTGGAGTTCCGGTTTTATTGGTTTTCTGTCGTATTTCATGAGTTTACACGGTTCGCATGCATTTATGATGCTTGCGACAGTTTCGTGTAGGTTATTCCAGTAGTAAGTTCTCTTGAGATGTGCTATTGTCTCTTTAATGCCTCTGTGACATGTCTTACCTTTATGGTATTTCAATACAATCTGACGTTGTTCATTCTCGTCTTCGACGTAAACTACACGCTTAGTGCATTCGAATATTTTAATTGAGTCCTTTTTAAACAATTGTGTTATAATATTTGTAAACGACTCGCGATGTCTGTGGTCTTCAAAGTAAATAAAATGTTTGATTTTAGGTCTAATGTATTCTTTAAGAAATTGTTTAATTATCTCTAAATTATCTATTGGCATGTGAACTTCTAATACTTTCTGTTTGTCGCGCGATAGATCTTTAACAGTTAGTTCATTTCTATTCCATGTATATATAAGTATTTGGTTTGGTTTTGTATCGATTGCTTCATCTAATATCGGTAAGTCGGAAGAGTCGGTATTCTCTTCAGAATGTACTGTAGCAAGTGTTGAGTTGTCCTTTTCGGATGCTGTGACAGTTTGGCTGTCAACAGATGGTATAGAATATGTCGATTTTCTTGATCTTATTTCCTCATCGTCCGAAATAACTATTGTATCGGGGGAATTTACTTGGGTTGACATATTATCTTTATCAATCGCGTTTATTTTAATACGTGAAAGTGCGTCAGCGTTTCCGTTTTGTTTACCTGGTTTGTATTTAATATCATAATCATACTCATCTAGTCTTAATCTCCATCGAGTTAAACGACTGCCTGGTTCTTTAAACGTGTGTAACCAAACTAAAGGTCTATGATCACTAAGTATAATGAATTTTTTACCATATAAACTTTTACAACTTCGACTACGTCGGGAAATCAGCTGTGGACACGTCGGCAGGCATCCTTCGAGGACGACCGTACGGAGGAGTTGCACTTCTGTGGCGTAAAGCTGCGTTTGAGTCCGTGTCTTGCGTTCAGTGTATTAACATGCGTCTCATTGCAATAAAAGTGAATACGGGCAATAGATCGTTTTTAGTGTTCTCAGTATACATGCCAGTTGAATCAGTGAATAATCTTAGTGAGTTTGTGGAGTGTTTAGGTGAAATTAATGCTATTATTGAGAGTAGTGACGTGGATGCAGTTTTTATGTTGGGGGATTTTAACGCACAACCCACGAGTTTTTTCGGTAAGGAACTGGCACATTTTTCGAACGAGGTACAGTGGCAATGCGCGGACGTCACCTTACTCGGTATTGATTCGGACACGTATACGTACATAAGTGAGGCTCATGGAACGACTAGTTGGTTAGACCATTGTGTAGTAACAAATGCGGCTTGGCGGACTATTAAAAACATTAAGGTACTTTATGACGTCTCGTGGTCTGATCATTTACCACTCTTAATAGAATGCAATATAGGCATGTTGAATCCTAAATTATCACCTCATCTGTCTTACAACAATAAGGTCATATGGGGGACCAGAGACTCTTTGCAAATAGATTTATATACAAAAATATGTAATAAGAAACTTAGAGAAATAGATTTTCCAATAGAATTTACAAAGTGCTGTGATACTAGGTGTAAGAAACTAGAGCATAGAATAGTATTAGACACAATGTACCAAGACATAGTTAACAGTCTTTGTGAAGCTGCAACTGTCAGCTATAATAGAGAAAGTAAGCGCAAAAAGCGTCACAAAACTGGCTGGAACAGATATGTAAAAGACGCGCACAGGCAGGCTCGATCTGATTTCCTAGCATGGGTGAGATCGGGTAAGCCTAGGACGGGACCGCTATATGAATGTATGTGTAATAGTCGAAAAATATTTAAAGACAAGCTAAAATGGTCGCAAAATAATGTTGATCAAGTAAGAATGAACGTAATTGCGGGTTATCATGAAGACAAGCATTTTGGTAGTTTTTGGAAGGCAACAAATAGCTTGAATCATAGATTGAGCCTGCCAGTGAGTGTTGACGGCATTAGTAACCCGACAGATATTGCGAACTTGTTTAAAACTAATTTTAAAGTAGAATCTTCTCTGGGTCCATCCGAGGATAGGTCGGAAGCTATGGCGTGGTCGGGAAGCACACCGATTAGGTTTACAACTAAGGAAATACGTTCTGTCATAAGATCTTTGAAAAGAGGCAAATCGCCAGGCCACGATGGGTTAAGTATAGAGCATCTGCGGTACGCCGGTAAACACATCGCTAGAGTG
The DNA here is from genome assembly GCF_050436995.1 of Anticarsia gemmatalis. NCBI lineage: Eukaryota > Metazoa > Arthropoda > Insecta > Lepidoptera > Erebidae > Anticarsia > Anticarsia gemmatalis. Next base: position 3,077,830 of record NC_134756.1, on the reverse strand, counting down.
TTATCTTTGCTATTTGATCTGTGTATAAGTCACTCGTATCTTCCCGAGGCACTTATGAAAACTATTGTAGTACCAATAATTAAGAACAAGACCGGAGATACGAGTGATAAAAATAATTACAGGCCCATTTCTTTGGCAACCATCGTGGCTAAGGTGTTGGACAGTATGATTGATAGACAGTTGGACAATTACATTACTTTACATGATGCCCAATTTGGTTTTAGACCACAATTGTCTACTGAAACGGCGATCCTCTGTCTCAAACATACTGTCCAATATTATACCAATAGGAAAACACCGGTGTATGCATGCTTCCTAGACCTTTCCAGGGCTTTTGACCTAGTCTCGTATGATCTACTATGGCATAAGCTCTCACATGATACCAAAGTTCCAACAGAGGTCATTTGTTTACTTAAATATTGGTACAACAACCAAAGCAACTTTGTGAAATGGGATGGTGCAATGTCTAACGAATATAGATTAGAGTGCGGGGTGAGACAGGGGGGGCTTAGTTCACCCAGGCTTTTCAACCTCTATGTCAACCGGCTGATATGTGAGCTCAGTAACACCAACGTTGGATGCTCTATAGATGGTCAATGCGTCAATAACATCAGTTACGCGGATGATATGGTGTTGCTGAGCCCATCGATCAGTGCACTAAGAAGGCTGCTCAATATTTGTGAGGACTATGCGGTGGCCCATGGTCTCAGGTACAATGCAACAAAGAGTGAACTTTTAATATTTAAATCTAACAATAAAACCTATGAACCTGTCCCATCGGTAACTTTGGGAGGGGTGCAGCTCAATAGGGTCACTCGGTTCAAGTACCTGGGACACTGGGTTACTGAGAAGTTGTCAGACGATGTTGACATAGAGAGGGAACGCAGAGCGTTGGCGGTCAGGTGTAATATGCTGGCTCGCAGGTTCGCGCGCTGTACAAAAGATGTCAAAATAACATTGTTCCGAGCCTATTGCCAATCGTTGTACACGTGCGCCCTGTGGGTTGGTTATACACAAGGCGCGATCAGCGCTCTGCGCATCCAGTACAACAACGCCTTCCGGGTGATGTTGGGGCTACCGCGCTTTTGCAGTGCGTCGGGGATGTTCGCTGAGGCCGGCGTTCCCGATTTCAATTCTCTATTAAGATCTAGAATTGCGTCCCTGATGCGGCGAGTGCGCGATAGCCCCAATAGCCTTGTAGCGATTGTCGCAGGTAGAATGGACAGTCCCATAATGTGGCACTGGATGACGACCCACCGGTCGTCATTTCAGTATAGAAAATAAGTATTTTACCTATATATGTATGTATAATTAGATTAATAATAATGTTCCACTTAGTTATTTGTTATAATATTAATATATGTATAATAATTGTATATTTATGGATGTAAAAACCTTATGGACCTGGTCTGAAAATAAAGCTTTATTATTATTATTATTATTATAAATAAGGTCTGAAATGTTTGCATGCCCAAACTATTGCAAGTAGTTCCTTTTCAATAGTACTATAGCGCGTTTCGGCGTCATTTAATGTTCGACTTGCATATGCTATTGGTTTATCGCTACCAATTGGGCCTTGTGACAATACTGCTCCTACTGCGTAGTTTGATGCGTCAGTTGTCAATAAAAATGGTTTACTAAAATCAGGGAATTGTAAAAGTGGGGCGTTTGTTAATATTTCTTTACATTTTTCGAATGCGTTTACGAATTCCTGAGTATGTACGATTTTTCTACCTTTCTTTAAACAATTTGTGAGAGGTTGTGTGATCTTAGAGAAATCTTTGATGAATTTACGGTAATAGCCTATTAAACCTAAAAAGCTTTTTATCTCCGTAGGAGTTTTAGGAATAGGGAAATTTAAAACTGCTTTAATTTTATCTTGGTTCGGTTTGAGTCCATCTTTAGAAAGAGTGTGTCCTAAGTAAAGTACTTCTTTTCTTAAGAACTCGCACTTATCTAACGTAACTTTTAAGTTTGTCTGTCTAAGTCTGTCGAATATTTTTCTGAGCTTTTCTATGTGATTTTGTAAGCTATTAGAAAAGACTAGGATGTCATCTAAATAGACTAGACAATGCATTCCTTGTAGTCCTTTAAGAACATTGTCCATAGCTCGTTGAAATGTAGCTGGAGCTGTCTTTAAACCAAAGGGCATTCTCTTAAATTCATAGTGACCAGATTGGGTTGTAAAGGCTGTTTTCTGTCTATCAGAAGGCTCTACTTCTATTTGATGATAGCCACTAGCAAGATCTAGCGTAGTAAAATACGTAGCTTTACCTAATTTGTCAAAAAGATCTGTAATATTTGGGAGAGGATACTTATCATCGACCGTAATTTCGTTTAAACGTCTGTAATCTATTACCATTCGGTATTTTTGTTCACCTGAAGCGTCTAATTTTTTAGGGACAAGATGTACAGGGGCACTCCAAGGGGAATGAGATTCAGTTATTACATTATTATCTAATAATTTCTGTACTTGTTTCCTAATTTCTTCGTTTTCTGTTGGAGGTTGTCTATAAGGTCTTATATATATAGGGTCCTCGTTGCTTGTGCGTATTTTATGTTTTACTTGGTTGGTAAAAGACAAGGGGATTTCTTCGCAATAAAATATATCTTTATATTCTAGACATAGGTTTTGAATACAGGTTCTCTCTTCGTTATTTAAATGTTCTAAACGTAACTTTTTTAAATTAGCTTCTAATATTGAATTTGTTTGACTATAATTCAAGTTATGATTTGTCGTAGTTACTTTAAGTGATTCTGTTAATGGGTGGACTAACAATGGTTTTTCTAGTGTTATTAGAACGTCTTTATTATTGAGGTTTTGTATGATTGTTTCTGCATAAAAATCTTTACATGTTATCATTGCGTCTGGTGTTCGAACGCCTGAACAGAATTCCGTAAATGGGATAATAGCTTCGCCATTTTCTACTGTTGTAGGTAATTTTACTTTGACTTCAGAACGCCTGGGAATATTTATTTTAAAGTGTTCATAATAAAGAATTGGTATTTCGGTGGTATTTGTTCGTAATATTTGGTTTTTCATGTCAATGTTAGCATCTAATTGTTTTAGCAAATCTATGCCTATTAGACCGTCATAGTCTTTGTCAACTTTATAAACGAAAAACTTATGAGTAAGATCTGTTTGAAAGGTTTCCGTAAGCGGTATATTTGCTACTTCCGTGTGTCGGCTACAACCATGTGTGCTAACCACTTGGAAAGGCTCTTCATACGTATTATAAGGGAAATATTCATTTATTTTTTCCGGATTTATGAAAGAACGCGTACTGCCAGTATCGATCATAAAAATAGCGTCTAGTTCTGGTATTTCAATATGAGGTAGTCTATGAGCTTGCGAATAGTTTAAATTGATTATTTCCGGTGATCGTCCGGTGAGGCTTCTATGGTAAAATTTTCCTCATTTTCCTCAGACTCTACGTAATTTTCGTACATTTCCTGATCGTCCATATCTATGCATTCGTTATATGTTTCATAATCCTCATATTCGTCTATGTTATTTTGTTTTACTGCCGTTCGCATGGAGACGTCCGTGTTAGGCTTAGGTGTTGTATTTTGCGGGAAACGATTCTGATTTAATTGATTTGGTATCCCGAATTTAAATTGCTGATTGGGATTTTGTTTGAAAAATCCGCTTTGTTTATAATTATTAACTGCTCTAGGCAATTGTTGTTGCGGGTGACGGAATTGATTAGGTTGTCCTAACTTGTTAGGCTGAGGGAATCTCATTTGGTTATTAACGGGATTATTTCTATTAAATAGATTAGGGAATGTCTTATGCTGAGAGTTTTGTGGAATATTATTATTTATGCCGAATTTAAATTGACTTTGTGGCGTTGGTATGAAAGGTTTAGATTGCAATGGTTTATGGTTCGATTTATTTTTAGATTGATATTGCGTTTGGAAATTGACCTCCTCTGTTACGACACTTAGTGCACTTTCCAGCGAGGTGCATTTGTTCAATCTTACGAATCGAAGCATTTCCTCGGGTAAGTTATATAAAAATACGTTTAACGCGGTATTGTTGTATATAATATACTTAACTGCTTTGATACCTTCGTCAGTTAAGAGGTTGACTTTAGATATTAAAGATGATCTTATATTCTGGATTCTATGGCAGAACTCAATATACGTTTCTCCTTGTTTTATCTTAAGATTCTCTAGTTCTATGGCAATACAGGCTTCAGTGCGTGGATCGCCAAAATGCTGTACAAATAATCTTTTTAACTCCTCCCATGAGAACACATTTTCTCTTTCACTAATTAATATGGCCGCTTTGCCTATTAATCTGCTGGTAATGCAGTGATATAAATAGATATCTTGAGCGGGATTGTTTTCCCCTCTAAATGACTTAATTACATATTCACATTTAGTTATAAATAAGTTTAACAATTTCCCGTCGCCATCAAAGCGTGGGATAATCGCTTGAATTTCCTTAGGAATAAGTTGAATTGTATTTGTTGGCTCATTTGTTGCCATTTTTACAAATATATATTATTTTTAGGGCAAAAGATTAATAAAGTATATTCGGCGATTTTTGTCCGATATATACGCTTAAACTAAGTGTAGATTCGGCTATGTTTGTCCGAAAAGACACGTTCCTATACTAAATGTAGATTTCGCGATTTTTGTCGAAAAATACAAGTAAATACTATAACTAATTGTAGATTTCGCGATTTTTGTCGAAAAATACAAGTGAAAACTATAACTAATCGTAGATTCCGCGATTTTGACCGAAAATACGAGTGGATATATCAACTTAGCGATGTTTGGTCCAGTTAGATATATAAGGATAGACACGGGGTTATGGAAACAGTGCGAATAAGGATTTACTCACAGTAAACTGCTGCTGCCCATGCCGAGTTGCTGTCTTGAACGATGTTAGCGAGATGCTGCTGCTGCCCGATGCGGTATTTGACGAAATTTGTAAGTTCTTCGAATCTTAGTCAGGCTGTTAGTTGCCGCGAAGTACCGATTTTTGTGTACGGAACGACGAACTTTACGCGAACTTAAGATCCGACCCGACTGCGCCAGTCAAATTAATGGACAGCACTTTATTTAAAAAAATATATTTATTTGATTAAAATAAAGGTGTGCTCGCAGAGCATCAAGCCGAGACAATTACAGGAACAGAACTGGATTATGGTACAAATGACAAAGCTTTTATACATGTGGTTTTAGTCACGTGGTATCCGCTATGGCGTGATACATACAATCATGGTATTCATAAATGGTCTTAACAGTGAACAAGTAATCGTTAATCAAATGGTTATAGTTTTGGCGCTCATTAAAGTTACAGTAATTGACCAACTAGCATTTGACACCGTAACTCTAACCCATTGATTATTGTTCTCTAACCTATTGCTATTGTTTGTAGAGGCCTAGCAGGATGCATAACTACCTTCTTTATCATATCTCCTCACGTATTATGTCTTAAGACACACACGTTTGCATATTTATCCGTTAGTAATCTGTCCAATAGTGTCATGTTAATAACAGATACATGAAGGTAATTAATTAGGATGATACCTCGTCGGCCTTGTAAGCTAGCCATAGGTCATCCTTTTACATTTTGTACAATAACACGTGAGTTATGACCGAAATCAATAAGCTATCGTGGTAATGGATAGACGAACCATAGTAAAATTCTGTGATATTTTAAAGACATTTATTAAATTATCTAGATAACAGTTGACTAACTCGGGTTGTAATTCGAATTCTAGTGTAAAATCAACATAATCTGAATCAAACTCTGCAGTTAGTTTCAGTTTAAACCAGAATTCATTTTACTTTGCAACTTTGGAGTACGATTTGACATTACCTCGAATCTACTTATGTCGAAGTAAACCAACTTGATCGGATTTTATAATTACTAGCGATTGATTATTGATACCGGGCGTTAACCAAGTTTTCAATAGAAATTGGCATTAGTAATTATCCGTATTTGTACTGCGTCAGTTTACAAACAATGAACACTTTCGTTTTCCGACTCAAGTGTTATCAGAGCACTTTTTTGTTCTAAAATTTCTAACCGAAAAGATGGTCAGATAGTATTCTATGAAAGCAGTACATCTCCAAGATTTCTTTTGTTAAAATAATTTTAATTTCAAATATTCACACGAATTATATTATTTTAAACTGCCTCTGTGCTCTGCGATAGGATATATGACAGCTGATTACAACTTTTCGGGTTAATTCCTGAGTAGGGTAAAGTGATTACTGGCCTTCTAATTTATATTAGAGTATCTATACCTGAAGAGTTTGTTTGTTTGTTTATTTGAACGCGCTAATCTCAGGAACTATGGTCCGATTTGAAAAATTATTTCACCAATAGGAGCAGATTACCAGTAAAAAATGTTACAAAAACGGGGCAAAAACGCAAGCGAAGTTGCGCGAGTCAGCTAGTCATCAATAATAGCCCAGAATTTGGTAACGTACCCGGTATATTATGGCAATGGGCTCACTCCGTGCTACATCTGCCTACACCTTCAAATATAACAGGCGTTATGTTACGTATGTTATATTATTTTAGTGATTCACTAGATTTCTATTATGTAGTTTCTATTGACTTGAAGAAATTGTGTCAAATGTTCTCGCATTTTGTATTGGTTATAGTTTGAAAGCGTTTGACACATTTCTCTTAAGTTTCTAGTGAACAGGTGAGTTAGTTACACTAAATGTTCGTAAATTATCTGGTTTACGACTTCGCAAGTTTGCTTGAAATATTACACTATTATTATAACGATAGTTTATTCAACGTTTATTGGAGAAAAGCGAAATGCTATATGTAGTAAATTAGAATACGATTTAATTATCATCTGAACGAAATCAGGGATTAACTTTCACTAGAATCGCAAGCTTTTGTTTGAGAAATTTAGCTGAAGAGAAATTACTAAGTGATAAGTAAATTACAACATACAATGTAAGAGTAGAATAAACGCGCCATTGTTTTCCCTGCAATAACAGGCAGTGTAACTTGTGCCGAAATGTCAAGAAAACCAAAGTATAACATGTAATAGATTACCTCTGTGCAATAAGGCCGACCTTAGTACCTCTTACCTTATATTTAACTACATTTGGTATATATTTGTAATCTATAGTCTACCAATTAAGAGTTATTTCATGTCATTCATAATCGCGTTAATTCCTGAATAATATAAGATGATCGATGCGAAAGTATACAAGTTATACTATCACAACTTTTATCAAGAAAGTATAAGCATCATAATTCTCCTTCCTACCACAAATGCTCGAATACACTAAGTTATCTAAACCCTCCACAAAGACAAACCTCAATATGTACTCAGTATATTTACTCAGCTCTCGAGTGACATACAAACAAACAGACGAACAATACACACTCATGTTGACGCGCCATGTGTGTAAATCTTTCACATTATGTCAATAATGTGGGTAATATGTAAGGAAAGGTTGTTTTTTGAGTCTACATGTTTACAAGACGAGCGATGAAATGTTGCAGACTGAATATTGAATGTTCTAACAGAATCTGGGGGCACGGCTTGGTCATCGCAAGAAAACACAAATTCGCCATTAACATTGCAGGAGCATTAACTTCTCGTCGTGCTGTGTAGTGTGATACATACTAATAATCAAATCATGCGATGGCCAGGTCGGTCTATTTGTTTTAAACGTATTTTTTTTTAAATTGGCATGATAATAACATACGTAATAACTTAAGACAGAAGGTCCTTTAAGTAGAGACTAAATAGATTAATCGACTTGGTATTACATAGATCTCACAACCTTTTACGGCGAAACTTGAGGTTTTTACAGAATGTTTTTGATGGCATTGTATTATCAACGATGTTTGTAAGACCGATGTAGTTAATAACAGTATCATCATCAGCCTAGTCTTTTTTCCAACTATGTTGGAGTCGGCTTCAAATCTCATTGGATGCCGATGAATAACAATATTTTACATAGATCGATTGCCTCAGTACAACTCTGGGTAACACAATAACCCTTCGGTAAGAATCTATAAAATTTTTGTTGCTTACAAATCTTAGTATCTCTTTGCTATGTAAATAATTCAAAGAGCAAAAGTTAGTAGCTGCGTAGGTACGTACTTTGTTAAAGATACATCGCAACATAACACAGGATTCTCTAAGCTAAATAACAATCTTTAGATAATAAACACACAAACCTAATCATCATACCAATCAAATAGAATGCAATCATGTCCAAGCTATTAAATTAAGGTCTCAATTTACCTTGACATCTGCACATTAGCATACAGAAGTAATTACAAACAAAAACAGATTCTTATGATCACTTGCATTATTGACTCTACACACTAAAGTCGCCGACAAATGTTATTTTTGACGGCCTCTGTTGCACAGTTGTTATGGTAGTCACTACGCCACTACCGGTGCGTTGGGATGTCGTGGGTTCGATTCCCACACGAAACAAATATTTCTGATCCACGGACAGTTGTTTCAGCTCTGGTTGCACCTTGTAACCGGTGTTTGTACAAGACACAAAAAAAGTTCCCCGTGTGAGATTTTTCTTTAAAATTCATGAGATACAGCCTGGTGACATACACGCAGTCAGACAGACAGACCACGAAGTCTTTGTAATAGGGTAATAGGGAAAGGCTCCAAAACGCCGACTTGCTCGCGAACATCTAGTCGTCAACAATTGTCGGCATGTTGGCGATTTAGTAGTGTATGTATAGACTCCATTACGCTGTGATGTGCATCAATCATACAACGTAAGGTGTTCGACAACCGTTCATTAGATTAATAAAGTATAGAACTCTATTAGTCTAATGAGGTTTAAATTGGTCACATACTTCTGTACACATATTCTAAAGACAAGTAAATTAATACGCAGTTTAGGTATTTGTTGCTCCTTTCTGTTTTACTGTAAACGGCCCATAAATTCCAAAATCAAAATCAAATCATTTATTAATTTGTGTCAAATATTGACACTTATGATAGTCGTTACAATTACTGAATCTACTAGGTACTAGCTCGGAAAGGGGGTAAAATATTAGCAAATTAACAAAGCTAGAATTTTGAGTCCAGCTGCCCATGAAAACTTTGCAACGATCAAAGCAAATTATGAAGACAAAATATCAAAACCCCTTCTTGATTCAAGATAATAGTGAAATATTTGATATAAGAAAATTTAATTATACTTGATCGTAAACCAAGAAAGCTTAATCAAAAAGCAGTTTTAAATAGCAGTATATTTACGGAAGTTTATTAACTAAACAATTTAGTAGCCATAACATTCAGATTGTAATTCAGTTATCACTTGTAGCTCAGATATAATGATTGTGTTACATCATATTATTAAGCTAGGTTTCATAGTTCCTTATTAGTCGTGCTGTTATGTAAGGCTTTGCTGTTCATGCGTGAATACGAGAGTTAATTTTATTATTGTTTTAATAGAGTGGTTTCAATTGAGTTTGAAAGCAATAACCGGGAAATAAGAGGCATTTTTTGAACGCATTACTGTCCCATTGAACTTGGACAAGGGTCTCCTCCCGAACAAGGGCGGGGTTAGGCACATAATACGATAATCACTAACCCCCGTTTTCTGAAGTACATTTATCGGTAGTTAATCTATTCAATAGTTTATACTCATATAAAAAAAGAATTACCGCTAAATGTACTCGGAAACCAGGGTTGGATATGCAACTACCGTAACCACTGTCGGAAAAGGATGGATTACTTTTAAACTAATCATCTTTGAAAGCTGTTAATTATACTCCGTCTATAATCCCAGCTAAACAAAGAACATAAAAAAATATTCGGTCGTATTTACATGATAAAGGAATCCGAAACTTTAAAACAGTAGTAAGTACGCTATATGGTGAGTAAAACGTTCCCTTTACTCCATTCTCACAATTACCATATAAATTGGTAGGTACTGCACTTTTATTTCTTCGCCGGTCTGTTCTTATGAATAATTCAGTCTTGGCATCGTTAGCTTCAATAAGGGCATCTAGATATGTGACCGCGAAGTATTGCTTGTTTACTTTTTATACAATCAGTATTTGGATCACGGATCTTTGATATCAATTTCTTTGTAACAATAACTTGGAGAAAAAACTAACATAAATTGTTGCTGGATTCTTCGTTGCAAGCAATCTGTAAACAGTTAGATATATTCCTTCAGTTCTCATTCTTCATTTTAAAGTAAGAAAAGAATGCTTTAGTCATCAAAGCCTTATCAAAAACTTTCTTACGATCTACCACTGACGGGAACTACCTTTAGAATATAAAAAGTTTAGAATTTGAAAAAATCTTCGCATCATTAAAGTAACTCCTCCCAGACTAAATTCAACTAAGGACTAGTTTCACGACTAAGACTAGGTTCGGCAATATTTATCGAACAACAAAACCGACTCGAAGTAATTACAGCACTTGTTCAGCTTGTGCCGATCGGGTTCATTTGCATATATTATATATGTTACTGTAAAAGCCCGAACTGTGGTAAATCCTAAGATTTTCCGGTAAAACCTAAGATTTACCAACTCTCAATGGTAAAAGTCCGAACAAGCCAGAGTTTAAAAACTATGTTACGATATATAAAAAAATCCTTCTTCATAACTATGTTTATAACTATTTCACGGTATAACTATATACTGTGACATACTTATAAAGAAGGAGTTTCGGGCATAGCGACATGGGTAGGTTAGGTTAGAAGGCTAAGGTGGGAGCGAGCGAAGCGAAGCTCCCACCTTAGCCTTCGTGGTTATTTTTTTTTAACCACCCAGAAGGAGGAGCCCCGCGTAGCGGGGCTCCGGCGACATCTCGACATCATCAAGTGAATATAGGTAAAAGTTCGAAAGAAAAGAATTGTTCGGACTTTTACCATTGCGAGTTGGTAAATCTTAGGTTATACCGGAAAATCTTAGGATTTACCACCGTTCGGGCTTTTACAGTAACATATACATATTCTGTTTTACCGCCCGGCAAAGCCGATTAATTCCAAACTATTATGTGTTTTACAATCCGTAGACTTATCTAGAAGTGGAGAAATCAGAAAAAATCACATATTTGTCATCACAAAACCAATTTTTACAGCAATTTCCTTGGCAGGACACTGCACAATAAGCTTCTGCATTTGCCATGAAGTCATAAAATCAGTACAATGTCCTACAAACCAAGAAGGTTTACTTGAACTAGGCAGCGGTTGAATGTGCCAAATTGGCAACTCCTTTAGCCGGTTCCATCGTGAATTATGGTTAATATAAACTATGTAAAGTAAGCAATTGCATACGAATATTTTATAGTGAAATATCATCGGATTATTACTGTATCCGTTGAGTAAGTAGAAGGTAGATGCATCATTACCGTGTTATAAGTATGGTTATTTGAAACAGTTAAAATGTCAAACGTAACGATCATTATACTATAGGGTGAGAGGTTATGATAAACAGCTTCCAAGCACTCCCTATGCTAAAGCTTTGAGAAAACTTATAACAAGAACCGAATTGATAACCACCTCCTATTTAAAGTCGTTTCACAAAATAATCTCACAAAACTCTTCCAAAACCAAGAGACTATAATTATGGCACTTTATTTTTATTCCAATTCCCAAATATTTTGCTTATGTCCACGAAACTTTGTGATAAAACGTTTTTCCGCAAAGTTTCTGACTATCTCGTTAAACAACTAGGTTTATTGTCCGGAACAAGAAACAATCAACAAAGCATCCGACATAAAACAAACGAATACAAATCAACACAAATCAAATAACGATTAAACAATACAACTTCATTAATCGAGTAAACGACGAACAAATCGTATAGTCGATAAACAATCGAATATTCGATTAAAAACCGAATAATCGGTAAAAATCGAATAGTCGTTAAACAATCCAATAATCAATAACCAATTGAATGATCGATATTTACTCAAATAGTCGATAAACAATCGAGTGAATCGATACAACGCCCCTCTCGTGAACTATGAAGTTACGTGTATAGGAACCTAGTGCCGGATCTAACATTGATAGGTTACATCACTAAATAGTGACCTCAATTATATATTACGACATAAACCAGTACATTGATACGTTACATTGGCCGCCATTTCTTTACCATCTCTTGTTTGTTTTTTGGTTTTAGGGTCCCGTAACTAAAGCGCTAGACCGGACATCGTTGGGAGAAGCCTAGGTACAGCAGTGGACGTCTACAGGCTGATATGATGATGATGATGAACCAAAGGACAAAAGCTTAAAACAAAGACGCCATTGCCTGTCTGTCACCAGGCCCTATCTGATGTACCGTGATAGTTAGACAGTTGAAATTTTCACAGATGATGTATCTGTGACATGTCTACAAGTCGAGAAAAAAAAGCGTAATTTCCAGTTATGCTATAATAACAATTATAACAAATACTAAATAATGTATGTTTAAGTGGGCATATAACAAACGTTATATCTTGCCATTTTTTACAGATGAAAGATGTAATAGTACGGAACCTTTTGTGCGCGAGTTCGACTCGCAATTGGCCGGTATTTTTTCTAACATACATTATTCAACCTGACAGGTCTTGATGGGCACAAAGGAAATGGTAATTTATTCGCTTTGTTAACTTCCTGAAACGATTAATTTATCACAGTAGACCGAGCATAACTTCATCTAAGGTTTTTATATATTGTATGTTTAGTGTTCAACCTAGTGTCAAAGATGTTCGAGCCGCCTGAAAGGCCTTTAAATGTCTCTACGGTTATCTTAATTGACAAAAACCAGGAGAAAAATTTTTTCGTGTCATTCGAAACTCGAAGATGCTCAGTTCAAATACCACTAAGCGGTCACCCATCTATGGAATAACCGCGTCAAGGCTAGCTTAACTCACTAATCATTTACCAGTGAGCGTAACTAGGCTATATGCGCCATATGGAATAAAATAAACGGCCCAAAATGATTTATTTATAATAAAGAGTGAATTTCAGAGTATGAGTTCATCTAGGATATAAAATAGTGATTAATAAAAAACTTGGACGATTAATAGTAGTTCCATTTGTCAATGCGCCTCTGCTGACGTCTTTTTCCTAAATATTAATGAACTATATTCAAGGTTGTTAGATCATTTCCTGTAGTATTCTAGAATCTGAATTGATTAATTCACTTAAATATAAGAATTTATTTTATCAAAATAATGCAAATTCTACTTCATGCTTCCTGTTGCATTTCGCGAATTCTGTCTGTTTCAATAAATCACACTATTTAATTATTTATACACACTACAATAACTTAATTACTAATATAAGGGTCTACTAGACCCTGATGGTAAACAGAGATCTAACCAGTGGTACAAATGTCTGGGTCCACGGGACCTTATCGATTTACTGCGGACCTACTAGTAGTACAAACCACTTGGTCTTGGGCACTGTACCGACCAGCAGTACGAACCGCTGTATCCAATTGTAGGTACCGCGTCCTGGCCACTTTATCGTGACTGTTGAAGGAACACCGTCAGGTTTTAAGTCGATATGCCCAAATTTAAAGCCGGAACGCCTAGCCGGCGAGAGAGCCAAGTCCGCGGGTACTTGATCGAAATATCAACTAAATAATAACAAAAGCTAGACCAGAATTCTAGCCAACATACATCCGAACAAATTCTAAATACACAAATCAAAACATAAACTCTATCATCAAAACTCAATTGGTAAGTTTTCCCTTCATACAAAACGGACATTGAGGTACGCAGTTTCACCTGTTATCTTCAAATAAGTCGGATAAGAACGTGACCGATACCGGTATTAGCTATGAGCATTGAACTATGACATGCTTTGTACAGGGTATTGTCGAAGTTTTACCTTTTGTATAGAGAGATTATTGAACATTGTGCTTTGTACTAAGCTTTGATCAGCCTTGGCATTGTACTTTCTAAATGCTTGAGAATTTTCGTAGATATCTTTAACATAGTGTATATAACCCTTAAATAATGTTATAAGAACTTTTTTTTTTGACAAAGAAAAAAAGTCAGTGTTTAGAATTTTTTGTCTGCCTTAATTCACACTGCACGGCAAATTTCCTCTATACAACCATCAAATATTGATGACCTATATTACTTACCTATACTATAGAATACGGGAACACGCATAATGTCTTGCCTTTTATTTTAACGCATTGTACTAACCGAAGTCGCAAGTTGGACTCATAACCCAAGAGGTATCATATAAATTCTGCCTAACATACCTTAATAAATTCATCCTAGTTTTTGAATTTATCTTGTACATGATTCTACACAATCTACACTGCTACATAGCGTCAAGAAACTATAAAACATAGAATGCATATGTTTGATAACTTACTAATTATACAACAGTTCATAACTTGTTTCACTATTATGTAAGCCACTTAGCGCCTTACGCACTTGATAGAGACCGAGTACAATAACCCGTTAACGATATAAGACATAATCTTACTTCCTAGTACTAGTATAAACAACGGTCAGGAAAGGTGGGGAGTTACTGGACATTAAAGCAAAACGGAGATCTAAAACAAGATTCAAGATAGACTATTGTTTAACAAAATATACGAATAATAGCACACTTCAAAGAACATATATGTCTAGACAAAATTGACTGATTCTTGTAAGAAGAGAACTTGAATCAAATCAAATCATTTATTCATTTAGGTCAAAGGTACTTACGATAGTTAATGATACAGAAAGTGAGTTTACAACCAGTTCGAAAGGTAGAGCCAATGAGAAAATACTCCGAAACAAACAAGTGACAGACAAGTAATATCAGCGCTTAGCTTAAGAGTTATTTACCAAAATAGATATTTAATATCACCACAACTTGAAATTTTTGAATCAACAGACGCATAAACTAGAACCATTATACAAATCGCACAAACATTGAACTTCGAAAGCTCAAAACCTCTACAAGGTTGAGATCTGACCGCAAAACGGACAATAACATAAAAGTTTAAGACATCGTCTGCACGATACACTTGACCATCGACCAGTCTGTACACGGAACATATTCGTTTAACTGAACAAGAAAGCTAAGGTCAGACGTCGTGAAATTGAGATAAAATATTACTAGATTTTATTGTTCTATGAATCATGCTTCGCTATGATATTATTTACATACATATACACATAAAATCACGCGTTTTCTATAGAGATAAGGGTTACCAAAGAACGTCAGCCACTACTTGCATAGTCTGCTCAACATATTTATAATCATGATTTACTTAATGATTTAATTATAACAACTAACTTAAGTTTCGTCTGCCACTTAGTAAACCATTCAATCCTGAAAGATTAAGACCTTAACTAACCAATACCGATGGAAAGACTATTTGAAATCTTTTTGAATACAAATCGAAATGTTAAAACTGTAAAACCGTTACTATATGAACCAGTAGATATGGAGAAATTTTATAGCCTATATATAAGTAATTAAGTATACAAAAAGTAAATATCGCAATTACCAGCTAGGAAATTTCCCTTTCCCACCTGCATAGTTGTTATCACTGAAGGCAACAATATTAACCTATATCCGTCACAGCTGATAAACACTGCGACGTATGAAAAGAGCACGTTTACTTTGTTTCTAACGTTACAGATTATGGTTACATAAAGTAATATATTATTATCACCAAGCACTTATTTACAAGTTATCGAGCATTATAAACTCTTATACAAAATGTTTTGAAGCTTAACGCTAAATGTATTTTATTGTATAAGTAAAGAGCACTAAATAAATAAATTTAACCCATAACTATCCCACTGCTAGGTAAGGGTCTTTTCCCGGAATGAGGAAGGCCTTGAATCCCTCACGCTGATGAAATGTGGCTTTGGGACTTTGCAATACTTCAAAAACTGTATTGAAGAATTCTACGTAATATCACGATGTTTTCCTTCATCGTTCGAACAAGCGATAAAATGCTGAAGGCAATAAAAGTATACTTGGAATGTTCGTTTATTATCAGTTATATAAACTTTTAATGAATGTATTGTGAATCGAATGAGCAAGTGTCGTTCAAGCAATTCACTTAAATCATTCATGTATTACGAAATCGATTGCGAAATCTAAACCAAACATACTAGACAACTCTAAAACTGTATGCACACGAGCATTAACTACTATAAAAATATCCAAAACTAAAAAAACATTGAACATAACAATCGCTATTTTTAAATGTACTCAAATCTCTATCTCTCTATCTCCTTCTCCCACTCTCCCTTCTTCCTCTTTACCTTACTATACTACAGCTCATAAGTAAGTGGGGTCAGTCTTTTATCTTTCCCTTAAACTTTTTTTCTATTAACATCTTTTTCAGAAAACACTCACACGCACAAATCTTTTTGCACTACAGTTTCTCATCTTGTCTTGAGCCGTCCTCTAGATTTTAGAACGAAGAGAAAATTGTGTTGTTCTTGTTGCCAATGACAACTTATTCTGTAACATATTTTTGCAATAGGCATATAAACAAATAGATGCTATGTTTTACAGTATAATGTGAAATACTATAATAGCAAATATAACATTAAATGCTCATTACTTAGCATTTTGTTTCACAGTTTGAAAATATTCACAGATATATACGATGTTACTTTACTCATGTGTACGCAACTTATATCCAATAGCTACATAACTGACGGCTATTCTAGTATTGACATAACTATTGAATCAAACAAATATGACCTCTTGCTACTATGGATTGACGAAACGGAGGCTTGGCGGGTGACACTCACTTAAACTTCTTTTGTGTGTCATACCGTAAGTATATCTTTTTGACCTTCTTCAATTGATTCATCAAATGAGGCAAAGCTACTTTTTATATAGTAGTAGTTATGAGTCTGCAGTCTTAAATTAAATAAAAAAAGTTAAAACAATCATGAATGTGTATTATTGGACAATCACACACGGTCATCTGATTCCAAACTAAGCAGAGGTACAGCTATAGCAAGCAGGAAAAGATAAATAGGTACACTTCTTAATACATACTATGATTTTCCTATGGAAACTGGCATTTCCAAAAATAAATAAAATCCAGGAAGGGACTAAGAAGATTTTTGGCGAAGAAATTTGAACGCCATTGACACGAATACTGTTGAGTATAATTAGAAATTGCAAAATACAAGTGAAACGTCAACTATCAGCTAGTTTTTACGACTTTGTATAAAAAAACAAGTTTTACACCTTTTACTTATTAGGTATGCACGCGATACACTTATTTGGTTAAAATTTTCAAGAATCGTGAACATAAATTATTGAAGACACGTTTAAAACAAGTTGTTTACATGTTAATAAAGAATACATTTTTGAAAACTGCAATGTCTTTTGCGTATAAAAGAGCCGTTTCTTTGTAAATCGTGTTTTGAAATGTACAAATTCACGTAAACAATAAAAAGTAACGTTATAATCGAGTTGTTATAACATATTCTGCAACTGAACGTTGTCATCATGTCGCATCTTCAGAGGAAGAATGACTTAACATTGAACCTAAATCAAGTCACTTACGCCTTTATTCCACTATAGGTATGATGTAGTGATGGCAATTATTCGTAATAAATCAATAAGACTTGGACGATGCATGCGCAAAAACTCGGCACGTTGTCGATGAGAATTACCGTCGCGGCATGTCAGTAGCGTTACATTGTAAATACGTTGCACTAGCGCGTCATCTAATAACAGGAGTTGAATGAACTATTTGTCCGTTTAGTAAACGTGTGTTAAAAAATGTGTGAGATAACTTTATTTGCAAGGCTGTGTAACGGCAACTTTAAAGGGGAAAATGTATGAACACAATTTTACCATTATTTAATCATTATTTAAATATTTGTATATTTACATATTTACAAAAGCCAATTTCATGGCCTACGGATTAGTGTTAGTTAGCCTACTCGTAGATAGTGACTGCATTTGTGTAAAAGTAACAAGAAATAAGATTCCACAGATAAGCCGATACATATTTAGAAATAGAGAAACCAGCTATTAACCTTTTTCACGACAATAGATATGATCACCAGATTTATTGTACCATCCGTCAATACGAGCTTTGATAACTGTATCTATACTGTATCGACGATATAGCTCTTATATCAGCAAATGGAAAAGCACTTTAACCATCCAGGATACTGAAAGCCTACTTGAAACCCCAGTCATTTATCGATCGTTTTGACGGCAACATAAATAACCTTCAAGTACAAAATCCGTATTATTGCCAACAATTCCTGGAAAACTCCTGCCTCAGACATCGTGGCATCCACCGGCATTGTTTAAACAAAATTTATAACACAATTGTATAATAACAAGAGAGAACAATGAATATCTATGCGGAATACTAATAAGTAACAATTTATTCTCTAAAATTCTAAATATAATACGTCATTAAATGCTTATAAAGCGGAATGTTAGTCGAATCCGCAATTTACGGACACATTAACCCGAATACAATGAGATAACTAGACAAATAAATATGCAGTTGTATTTAAATTAAAGTCGTATAAAATAATGTTTTTTGTTAACTAATTATCTTTCTTATAACAATAAAGCAACGTCGTCTTTTATATTTATATTCTACAACGTTTTAGAATCGTTGCTTCGGTCATTATTCTAAATTTGGTATGGAGGAAACTATAAACCGATCATGAAATTCTATCTATAATTTTGTTCGTCATTTCGATCCTTTCTAGACTTAATAGCAATAAAAGTAATTAATGCGGTAGTTCACAGGCCATCGCCCTCGTGCGTAGGTAGACACATATTTGTTTTCTACGAACTTATTCTATTCTAATCGCACCGACTTCTGCCTAAAACATACCACTGCTTTGATAGCAATGAATAAGACACACGAAATTGGAAAACGTGCATTCTCAGACTTCTTTAATTTTAGCACTATCACTATCATCACCACATACTATAAAACAAAAGTCATCCACCATGTTTGTCTGCATGTCTGTTTGTTCGCGTTACTCTCAGAATCTCCTTAACGGATTTTCATGCGGTTTTCGTCAATAGAAAGTGCAATTCTCGAGGAAGGCTGTAAGTGTAAATTTTTCTTGGGATTTAACCTGAACCTCAAAAATGTCCGTAAGCCGGAGTTAACCTGGTGGAAGCCGGAAAAGGCCGTTAGTCAATAACATTTACGATTCCAATTACAACTTAAAGTTATCAAGCGTTCAAAAAGGTATTTTCTGAAACCGCTTCTGCTACGGTTGAACCGTTTTACCCATTCAGTGTGTTCGTACAATGCACCTTCAACAAGCAAGCACCTAACCACAGGCATTACTTCCTGTGGTCGTTTTGTGGTTATATTATATAGTTGAACATACACATAAAATTTTCCAGCTATCCGAAGTATAATTTCCTTGCTTTCGTATCGCCTTCCGT
This sequence comes from Anticarsia gemmatalis, assembly GCF_050436995.1. Lineage (NCBI taxonomy): Eukaryota > Metazoa > Arthropoda > Insecta > Lepidoptera > Erebidae > Anticarsia > Anticarsia gemmatalis. The sequence goes on along the minus strand of NC_134756.1, from coordinate 3,058,477 downwards.
GTAACGTTTATTCTCTATCATATAACTTATAAAGCTTAGTGTTACTCATAAGTTGCATTCACTGCTCGATATACAATAATTACCAAGTAATTAAGGTACCAATTCGAAAAGACTATTGATAATTGGTACAATACTTGACTTATCTGTGATGTTTATACGAGCTTATTAAACGCTATAGAATAGATAAACTACCGCTAAATGTTCCTCAGAAACCGTGGTTAGGGGTTCATAGGTTCATATCTATAAGTTAAGCTTCTTTGTAAGTAGGACACTTCAGGCTACTTTAGTGGTTAAGTCACTACTAGCCCTCCAAAAAGTAAAAGTAAAAAAAAAATCTTACACGTTGAAAAATAATATATGGGTTATGAGACAGACATCACCTAGGTATTCAAGGCAATAGACCTCAAAGATTACAACATCAGCACAGTCATTTAACACAATTCCCCACTTACACAAATCATAAACTGAATCTTCAAAATTTCTGGCAAAACACGTCCATTGTCACGGCACGAATTTCGTAAACGGCTTCCTCTGAATTGTGTCAGAGCGACGTATCGCAACTGCGTGGTTTGTGCGCCGGTATACTATAACTAATTAATTTGTGCCGTGATTAACTGGTGCAGCGTGGTGCAAAATTTGTTGCACACTATTACGACAACATACTACGTATAAGCTCTTCTTTAATGAAGCTGTTTGTTTTTATGATATCATATACATATACCCACGTTTCGCCATTTACAATCTGAGTCTATCTCTCATAGGGAGTTTGTGCTTGTTCACGTTGGAACTCGCGGGCGCGGTGGCGGTCGCGAGCGCGGGGACGTGGCGATTTGTGTTCACGTTGGCCGCCAGGCGGACGTTTGGCTCAAACTGGCTGAAACTGGTTGATCTTACTTGACATCGCGAGTGGATCGCGCCCGCCACCGCTAGTTCGACGTGAACACACACGAACATCTTCACTTGTTTGATATTGGCGCGAGCCCGCCACGCGGGCCGCGCGCGACGCCGCTAGCTCGCCCGCGACTAGACCGCGCGAACGGTTTGTACGTGAACACTTCGGTACATCGCCATACGTTTGATATTTCGCGACCGCGCCCGCCACCGCGCCCGCGAGTCAACGTGAATGAGCACTTTGCCTATTGTCATATACGCGTTACCAAACTCCGTGCTGCTATTGAGAAATATTCTAATACAAAATAGAAAAGATCACTACGCCCGACCCGGGGATCAAATACGAGACCTGGCGATCAGCAGTCATATACAGAACCTCCTAGATCACAGACACCAGTGAAGTTAATAATATGAATACGGGTGTATGTTATAACATTGTATTGTAGTGAAACTGGGTGGCTCACGTTCGTCCCTTGCAACTGGTAAACGATTGCGGTAGACCGCAAAGGACAAATCGGTTGGTTTAATGCGGATTGTCGAGAAAAACTGTATATAAACGTATCCGAATATAAATGTAGAACAAAGATATTATGAATTCCTAACTTTATGTTACTGAATAGTAATCCATTCATCTAGATCTATTCTATGCAAAAGGTCACAAAATACAGCTTCGTTCAAGCAGAATATATAATATGTTCCAAAGAAATGTTGGCATTATAAATGATTGCTATATAACTGCATTCCAGAAGCCTGATATTAAAAAAACAAATAACATTTAGAAGAAATCAATCTTGATTCGAATTCAAGAACAAAAAGCAATCCGTCATGGCGTCGGTACAAATAACCCGACCTTGCACCCAAATCACTTATCGTTTAACGATAGTTTTAAACTTTGACGAAGGCTACATTAACCTCAGGTTAACCGGAGCATTCATTACCACATCGATCATAGTTTAAACCAGATATATTATATGTATAAGTAATCAAAAGCAACAATATATAGTATACACAGCAACATTTTAACCGACTGCCAAAATCGAGGAGGTTCTCAGATCTCAATCGATCAATGAAAAATTAGGAAATGCTATAGTTTATTAACTTTAAAGTAATTTTACAATCACTGTGTTTACTGTTGACTTAATATGTACATATATAGGAATAACTATCACTTGCTATAACGGTGAAGGGAAACAATGACATAGTGGTGCACGTTTGGGAGGAGACTCTTATCCTGCAGTGGTACAGTAACGGGTTTAAAAAAAATGTTTACAGATAATAGCACTAATTAAATTGATTTATGTGTGTGATATGAATTCAGACAAAAAATGCTAATTAAAATGTGACCGATATCCATATTTCTGCACGTAACTGTACACTCGTTCAAAAGTCACGGAAGTCAAGTCTCAATCAGATAAAAAGTGAATCATAGTATTAAAAGTATGTTTAGAAAATGGATGCATTTTTTCTCACTTAGTTAACATAGGAATGCAACCTTTACTCTTTATTTGCTTACTTGTTTTAAGGCCATCTGGTAGTTAATACAATCTCCGTATATAATCTAAGGCTTTGTTTTGAACCAGTGTATAGCCTAGCTCGTATTCTGATGCATTCCGTTCTCTTTCTTTGTGCATCGAAAGAAACTTGTTTTGATTTTTACGGAAAGGTTTCCAATCTTGAACTGTAGTGCAATTCTCTACAGTCGGTACTTTCGAGGGTTTGACATTTAAAATGTACTGCCAAAATAGTTCCTACGGAGCTCGCTAGACGCGCTGATCAGATTTTCGTGCAAAATTTCTCGATAGCTAGCCGGTAGTCGATAGTGGTACAGAATCGAGCTACAGATTATCTTTGTCTGATACTGATTATGCACTAAAAAATAGCAAAAGAAAAACATAGACTATTATATCAAAGACTTATTTTTCTCGTAGATATTTCATTAAATTGTAAACTCTTCTACATCAAATCAATTCCAAAATATATCATACCAACCTTCAATACAAATATTCTCGTAAAGTCTAAAACAAAATATCAGGTGTAGTAAAGAATTCGTTCACATTTGTCGCACACGATATGTGAGCGGTCCATTGTGATGTCAGTGCCTGCTATCAGCTCAATCGATCGTATCTGTCGCTAGCGATCGCCGTTACTCATACCACCTATTGTCTTATCTCTACAATGTTAAACTAATGCCCGTGGCGTTTTGTGTTATGTAGTTCAAATTATGTATTGTTTATTGTTCGAGTTTTCTTATCGAATTCTTACACCTGTAGCGCGATTCTGTGCAACTATAGAGTATCGACAACTGGCTAGCTGTCGCGAAATTGATTTTTTATTTTATTTGTTTGGCAATTAACTCAGCGCCCCTAGCGGGCGTCGTAGAAACTATTTTTGCAAAACATTTTAAATGTCAAAAACTTGATACTCCATGGGGCAGACTGTACAGAATAGCTACAGTTTTGTTTATCTACCAATCGACAGTTAACTTGGAGACTACTGTTATACAATAAAAATTCTAAATAGGAAATAAATATACAGGCTATCACAGACATTCAAAGTCAATTGAAATTCCAGAAACTGAAGGAAGCTGATGAAAATGCAAGGACATAATATTTATAGAGCTTAAGGAATCTTAAGATAAAAACCCACAAAATGTCTCATCAAAAACATAGGACTAAAAGAATAAAACGAGTTGGAGAAACAGTGTTCAACAACCCGTATAGCCAAACAAAACCCAGTAGCAGAAACATCCAAAATAAAACATAAAAGTAGATAAAGATCAGACAAGACATTAAAACCAAATCAAGAACTTTCAACAAAACTATCAATATCATTTAAAATTGGGCTATTATACTAAAAATAGAAGTACGGAAGCATTCGTGAGGAATTCAACATCGTCACATTAGCGTGGAACGTAACACTCTCGATTGTTGCGCACGGCTGCGCCTGCGCACCCTTTTATAAATGCCGTTTATATTTATACTAGTTTAGTTTACGACAATGTTGGCTAAGCTAAATCCTTTGACGTTAAATTGGCCTGTAGATACCAATCGGAAAAATGAACTTCTTTTTTAATTGGCCATGTTTTCTTATTTATGTCTTTTGTGAAATTAATGTAGCGTTCAATTTTGTGGCAGTCAAAACATGCTCTTTTTTGTTAAGGTTATACCGTTTTGTCGATCATCTAAATCATCGTCAGTTTTGTGGCAAGCAAAAACTGTAAAATGCAGATGCAGCTACTGATAAACCAGTTACGTCAGAATCTTGAGAACTTATTATTTGAAAGACAAATAGTGTAACCGTTTAAATTCCATTCAAGAACAATAACTACTGAACTAAAGCGTCGATTAATCCGGTAAACAAAAACTTGTTGAAAATGTCAACTCTTTTGTTCAAAAGCATTTATAAAACTATAAAAACTAATTGAATAGACAATAGAGACGTAATGGAATCTCGATCATCGGTATTTTGTTTATTTCCAGAAAACAATTGAATAAGAAAATTCCCACGTGATTAATTGTATGAGAAATGGAAACAAGTGATGACATATCTCTGATTAAATGCACTTCTTCTCACATATATTGAAGAATGCAGATTATAAACTAATACTTACGTATATAAAATCACGCATTCTTCTCATAGAAGTATGCTGACTAGAAAACTTGGTACAATTCTTTCAAACTTCTTTTGCTTCATCCCCATTCATACATCTTGTCATACAGAGTGTTAATCGATGTGACCCAATATTATTTTAGCCTAAGCTGGATTGCCAAGCTCGTATCACCTCTACACATTATTTATTTATTATTCAAATATGTATGTTTGTATGTAGTTTGCAATAAAAACATTCCAGATCTTAAAGACTGAATTTGCAAACAGAATATATTGAGGAAAAAACTGCGTACAATTCTAGTACAATCGAAGCTATTAAAAAGAGAGACCTCCTTTCTTCAACTTCACTATCACCTAGACCTACAAAACAGTCCCAGTTAGAAGAATTTTAATGAAAACCTGTTTTAATTACAGTCCGCGAAATAAACTCGAGACACGGGGCGTTTCGTGCGACCAACCGTGCAGGCAAGTCAGGTGAATAACGAAAGGGAAATTGGAGCGATGTAAATCATTAATGATGTATTACATCCTCACTTTCATTTGTAAAAACATCTAAAGTAATAAAACGTGAAAGTAAATATTATTATTGATAGATTTAAGTACGCTTTGAACAGCCAAATATGTTAAACTCTAAAGACTTAAAACTATTGCAACCGTGCTTCTGGCATATAATGATTTGTTTCTTAATAATGAAGATGAATTACACTGATATGGCATAAAATCTAGAATGACTGTCAGAATAGTATGTAAGAATGAGTTGAAAGATTTTATAAGATTGATTACTATGTTTAACGGTAGTGCAATGCAAGTAAAGTAGCGCTTCATAAATTACTATTGCTAGATTTATTAAAAGTAATATTAAAGAATTTAATGAGGTAGATCAGTTCGAAAGGCAATTTAAGCGAGGTCGAAATTTACGTACTGGAACAAGATATTTCGCTATTTGTTGATAAATAGTAATAATTGTGGTAAGATGATTTGAAATAATATGAGATGGTAATCTCTTAAAAATTAACCTATTGATGTTCCACTGTAGGGCAAGGGTCACCTCCCGTAATGAGGGAGGGAGGGGCCCTTAAAATTCTATTATTCTCGTAAAAGTAAACAATAAACGATCACCTAGAGATAATAAAGAAATACGGTCAAATTGAAAACCTCCTCCTTTAATATCGGTATTAAAGGATGAGGCTCTCAATTCGACCGAAAAAAGCAAATACAACAAACAATCTTAAACAGAATAACTTCAAGACACAAAGCAAAGGAATCAAGTAGTTACGAACACATAACTAACAACAATCAGACATCAATAACACCGTCGTCGTAGGTCACGACATCAAAATTCCACGACCAAAATACCAAACAAATCACACTAGTACTAAACACGCAACCAAACAAGTAGACAATAATAATCACTTGTACAAGAAAGCATAATTAGTGTTCGGTATGCGTCAAACGAACGGAGACGCTAATCGTGACGGTTCGGGTGTAAGGCATGCGAAACACCTGGTTCTGACCACGACACATCAATCATAGGACGCCTACACAGAACCACAAACACGTGCCCTTATTTACCTTATATAGGGATTTTCTGAATTGTGTATCACACGAATATGGTAGGAATAAACTTGAATACAATATCAAAGATGATTTATAGCAGTCCAAGACAACGTGCAATATTCTACGTGAGGAAATTCAGAATAATGTCGTACTGAGAAAGTTGGACAGAATGTCTAATAAATCTAATTATATTTAAACCTTTCAACAAGAAAATGAAATCATTGCATTCAATATTTTATTTGCTGTCAAATAATATGAAGTCTACGTGACCAACATTGATTAACACCACAAAAGAAGATCTGTTAATCAGATTTACTTTCTAATCTCATTTGATTACAGATTTCGATTAAAATGTTATTATTTTCATCAATGAAAATAACAAAACAAAACATTCCAACAGCGATAATAAGAATTCAAATACAAAAGAAACGGTTGTATTACACAACTTGTTTATTATCAATCATACTGTTCTATTCTACAATATACGAGGTATATAATAGGTATAGGTACTGTTATCAGTATAACTATCTGAACATTTAACGCAATCATTCACAATCTCATTGCCAAGTTGAACGATATTTTGACTGAACAGTGTACCGATGTTATCTACTCAAAGAATATTACTCGCCTTAGGTCATATTTTATAGAGCAGGTCTGCTAATATAATTTGACTGAGTTTAACCTCAAATTCGTATGGTGGGAGTTGATTTATCGAGTGAAGCGTGAAGGGTTTTGATTCTCCAGCCTCCCACAGTTGCAGGTGACCACGCAGTAATTCGATATTATGTTCTACATAATCTGAGTAAAGAAACTCAAGTTTCGTTGAGAAAATTGCTACTTGAATAATTAAATATTTAACATTTTTCTTACTGCAAAAGATGATAAAGAAAGTTGTAACAAATGCATAACCTCTAAATTTTACATCAGATATCATAAAAACTAATCTAAAAACATTTCGTTGTTACTTGATTGTTCAAATAATGCATTTTTGGATTCATAACATTTTTTTTCTAAAATTCGATGTCACTGAAGACTCAAACATCAACTGCATTCTCAGTACCTTATTAAGCAATCTTGGGAAGATTACTTTTCCCAACAGAAACGAGTTCTCGCAATCCATACACCACATCATCATAAGTTATGTCACATTACATACCATAGCATTCCATACTTTTTCTACTCTGATTACTTTTACGTCATATTGTTAGTACATCCATACTAATATTACAAATGCAAAAGTAACTCTGTCTGTCTGTCTGCCTGTCTGTCTGTTAATCAATCACGCCTAAACTACTGAACCAATTTACATGAAATTTGGTATGGAGATATTTTGATACCCGAGAAAGGACATAGGCTACTTTTGACCCCGGGAAAATGACGCATTCCTATGGGAAAATTCAATTGACGGACGTAGTCGCGGGTAAAAGCAAGTTTGCTATAAATCATCGTGTACTACTTCTATGCATGGTGGTACCGTTGCCCCGTATTGTTCGTTCGTTTTTCCGGTTTGATTTCCATTTAATAGATATGAATCAAGTTAACTGGAGTTCGTTTCCTAATGTGCGGTGCAACGTTATTGTATATCGATGCCCTTATAGCGGTAATAACAATATATTAGCGGTTATCTGTGAGACGTATCTTAGCCTGAAGATATTAAAAGATTGATGTTATTTATAGTTAGGTCAATGGTTTTGAATAATCTTTTAATAAACTAGAGTTTCCTTTGATTGTAAATCTCTATTTCTTAAAGACATCTCCCGCACTAAGATATGCTCTTATGCAAGTACTTTTACAACTTACAAACAACAGACACAGAGTGCAACCAGAGCTAAAACAACAATTTGTGGATCGCACAAATCATTTTTTTGTATGGTAATAGAACCCACGACCTCCCGATGAATGGTAGCGGTTTGGCGACCTTACCTATTGCGCTATGGAGGCATTTAATCTCGTTCGCATTATTGCTGATAATTGCCAAATAAGTGGAAATGATGTGTAAATCATACATATTTTTATGTTATTGTTAATTTTAAAGTCTTCATAAACAAATGATTCATTTGAAAGATTAATATCTCGACGATCGGATGTTCCGGTCGTTAACTCGACTAACTTAGCCTCTGTTAGCCAATGTCAATTGACTTTCGCTAGACTTCACATACAAAAACATATACCTCACCTTCGATATTATCACGACACAATATGTATTCAATTAGAATCCATACCAGTGTTATTAGTATTTATTATTTGGCAATATTTATTGATAGCTGACCCGCGCAACATTGCTTGCTTCACATAAGAGAATTGGTCAAAATTTTCCCCGTTTTTGTAACATTTTTTACTGGTATTCTGCTCCGAATGGCCGTATCGTGATGTTATAGCCTATAGGCTTCCTCGATAAAAGGGCTATCTAACGCTGAAAGAATTTTTTAAATCGAACCAGTAGTTCCTGAGATTAGCGCGTTCAAACAAACAAACAATAAAACTCTTCAGCTCTATAATATTAGTATAGATTAGAATCGATACCAGTGTTATTAGTATCTATTATTTGGCAATATTTATTGATCAGGCCGCTGACGTGTATATAAAAACGAGTACTTTGGTCGCCGGTCGTGAGTCGTGATTAAATGACAAAGATTTTATTAATGGGTTTTTAATTAACATGTCGGCTAATATATTGCCAATTAATGAGATTTTTTTATTTCATCGACCTAATGTCAAAATTTTCCAAGCCGCGAAAGGCCTTTTGAAGTGGCTTAACAACGGTTATCGTATTAAACAACAACTAGGTCCGACTTTTTACGTGCTCTCCGAAGCACGAAGACGCTCAGTTCAAACATCACTATGTGGTCACCCATCTCTAGAACGACCGCGCCAAGGGCTACTTAACTTGATCGTTCACCGACTGGTGAGTGGAACAGGCTATAAGTAGCAAACGCAAACGATAAACAGTATCTTACATGACCAACTTTCAGTGTTCGTGAACTAAATGCATGTGTTTTCTTGATACTGATAACGAATTCAATTCTAGGGCAGGTGCAAACAAGACACACTGAAATTGTACGTACTGAAGTTGGAATGGAAAAAATGCTTTTTACAATTAACCGACGACGTTAAGAAGAATAACGATATTAAGAGCCAGTTTCACTTATTATACCTACAGCGTTAGATATATTCTGATAGCAAATGTATGAAACGAACTGTCATAATCACCTGATGACCAATACAGAAGAGGTAATACCTGGCCTAAGAAGTATAAAACTTAATTTACAATGGGTTTATTTTAAAATGACTCTGTTATAAACACGCTGTATAGATAGCAAACGGAATGCAAAGGTCTGCCGTCAGTCACGGTTGTCGCAAATCACATCAACGTTAGACCAGCCCAGAAGCTAATAAATTGTACCTTCTATATTACTTCATATTCATGCAACGTTCCAATCAATTTGTATTTTGAAACCATGGGATATTTGTAGGTCAATGTAGTGGAACATTTTCCTTCCCCGAAAATACTTTGGATCTAGGTGACGACCTTGTGCAAGACCTTAGTATTGTTTGATTAATGTCTGCTGCATCTAATCGTTTTATTTAATAATCGACAAACTAGCCACAGATTATTATCACTGACTACTTATAATATTACTGCTTTAATATTTTTAAAAGTACCATTGCAAGTAAGACTGCAGCAGGGGCGCGGTAGGTAGTGTATGTGACTGTCTGTTCCGGGTTTGAATCCTGGGATGGGCAAAATTCTATCGATCGTATCGAATGTATATAAGAATATCTCTGAACAGTAGCTTACCGGAGTTTGGTAACTTACCGGGTATATAGCAATAGGCACATGGGACTAACGATATTAACAGGCGTGGTACTATGTATGTATATAATTAAAGTACTGCGAATTATTGATTGCATTTTGCTAGTTTCTTTATATGCATTGGTATATAAAAAATATTCCAGGGTAATATTAGTCAATAGGTTTCAACGGCTTTTCGTGTTTCCAAAACAGTAATAAATTGCAACTAAAATATGTATTACATTTAAATATTTTGAAATGTGGCCGAATTTGTAAACTTGACTAGTTAGTTGAGTTATTGAATTTGTATCTGGTTTAAAGACTGCTTCTAGTCAAGCGATAGCCATTATTCGGAATAACTCGGTCACAAAATAATCTATACTAATAATATAAAATAAGTTTGTCTTTTTGTTTTAACTCGCTAGTCTTAAGAACTAGTGGTTCGAAATAAAAATAAATTGTGAAATAGAAAATTTTCTGGAGAAGGTAACATCACGCTATGATCCATAGGGTTAAAATTTTAAAACCTCTATAAGAAAATGTTATGAAAATCGGAACATAAAGTCGCGAATCCGCTGGTTGGTTACATCCTTGAAACCACCTAGAAATCTGTATGTAATGTATAAAGAATGTGTTTTAATATTTGTACTTACCACATTGATCTTGCTGAGCACATGATTGATCTGTTCCTTGCTGCACATTGTGAAACTTTGTTGTCAACTCCTCAGAAACTATCACATCTTACAACTCACACTATTTCTCCATGTCTTTTGTTAACGCCACTGTAAATAGCGATTAAATTATTTTTCATTGAGGCCCATTTAAGATAATAAATCACATATAACGCAAATATTCCTAAGACCTACTATTGAAGTACATTTTGTCAATACAGTACTAAATATTTTTTAAAACGAGTTATCGTATCGTGAAGCGTGTGATTACTACAGCACAATACGCTTCCTTGCGGGACGCCCAACAATTGACTGCACATAATGACTTGTATTTCATCAAACGCACATCGAAAATCAATTCCAACATCGTTGCAACCTTACGGCTGCTATATTTCACCCGCTTGCTGCACCAGCCAGCAACATAGAATAATTTGCATGCCATTATCACACATTGAACAATCACTTAACAAGCAGTACCGGCACGGGGCATTACGCTGATAACAATCAAATAAGTCGACCGATACGAATAATTACTTGCAGTAATGAATTTTACGAAACTGCAGTTGCAAAATTACGTACCAGCCATACGTTGATCAATCGAATTATAGCCAAGTGTCAATTTTGATAAAGTTATACGAAACATGCAATCGTATACGATATCGTGCGTGCGCGGAACAATCAAATAAATAATTCTGAAACCATAACGAAATTATCGGTAGCAATATCATTTTTAATGTTTGTTATAAATTCTTAAATACGTATAAAGTAAAAAAGTATTTCTGTATTTTTATGAAACAGTCCTTCCAAAACCAGCCACAATAATATCGAAAATAGGCCAATTGGAATACTGGTATGGTAATTTGGCAGGTTGCAGTTGATTGCATAAACACTACGTCAATATTCGGTAACGCGTGGAAGCTAGCAACAAATTGAACGAAACAACAAACAGTATGTGAACCGAAGCGCGTCCGAGTGCACAGCTGTCTGGTGGGTCAATTACTTTGATAGAGATACACAATAAAACCTGATTCAAGTTTCGAGACCTACCACCTGGCATCAAATCACTTTAATAGTCACCACGCTTACCTACGCCTATCACAATTAAATGCAAATGACTCAAAACGCGGCTCCAGTGAAATCGCCATTTAAAAAGAACAATTTCACCGGATTCTTGCATATATTCTAAAACCATTGCTGACAAATTAGTTATATCATTGTGATGAATATTAATGATGGTTTACGACATTTCCGAATTAAAAAAGGTTTTTGAGTGTAATTAAAAATTAGCATCATCGTCGTTTATTGACATAGATAGTAGGGAAAGACGAACGCGGCTTGGGGTCACGGAGGTCAGAATCGATGAACCGATGAAAACAAATGGCTACCCAAATTGCTTTTCTAAAATATTTTATCGCTCTCTCAAAAACTTGTATACAGAAGCTGCGCTTTTCATAAATCAAATAAAGCTCAACACCGGTGGCAGCAAGTATAAATTACAGCTTGTCATTTACAAACAATGCGTACTATGGGACATGTTTAAAGTAATAGAAAAGGTCAAAAGATTAATCGAATTGACCAGCATTCGAGGTCATGCAATGAAAGGGCAAGGCGACGGCAAAGGCTTTGGAAACGAAAGGATGTCCGTGGGCCTTGTCATGCTTGTCTGATACAAACAATAGCAACTCGAAGCTAGATTTTTTGCAACACTAGACCGGAACATTGCTGGAAGAATGTACATCTTCTGATGTAGTACTGTCAAAAAAGAATGAGTTGATGATAAACCAATCAAAAGCATTGGACTTGAAGCGTGTATTTTAGTACCGACTTTCTTTAAAAAACGACAATACATTTATTCAATGAATGTACGATACGATCGGACAAATACCACGTATTCCGTGCGTCAGCTGTCTGTCAGCAGTGTCCCAAATATCACTTGTTTCCAAAACATCAGCGTGACCAACTTTTAAAGAATGAACATCAAAAAACAGTTGTTGAATAAAGAGTCAATTATTTATTTAAACGCAAAACGCATAATCGATGTTGCACAATTCTGAAATGAAATGTTTCTTTTTTTACTCCTGATGTTACGTTGCTAACACAACCGGTTCGACAGCCAGACGGTTGTTCAGTGTTTTTTTTACTCTTTTTATACACATTCCAAAGAAAACGAGAGTAGCATAGTATTGTGAGGATTGATAAGCGACTGAGCAATTTCATGCCATTTGGGCCTGCATTTAGAAATTGTGACTACGTTATACGAGATACGCTTTCAAATGTAAAATCGGGTTCCAGACATGTTCTTCATATGACGTAAAACTTTGCAAACTATTTGTAAGTTATTTTTTCTTTATTTATATCAGCTTTTTACATTTTCAAGTCTTTTTTATTACTCATATCAAAAAAACAACCGGTCTTCTCTAGAGTCTAAAGTAAAGGAAAACTCGCTTCTACTATAACTTCAAAATGTAAAAATGTTTCTCATTCAAAAACACACACACTATCCAATACAACAAATGCGTAAAATAGCCATCACCCAAACATTCATTCATACAAAAGCTATTCCCAAAGATGTACGTTCCCACATTTCATAGCAATCCAAACATCGGGGTTTCTATGGCACGTAGAGTATTGTGTGGGAGTAAACACGCGCAAACACTTGCGCTAAACGAATTCGGCTGTTCACTTTCACTAAACTAATACATGTTTCTGCATGCCTTATACACCAACGAAGGTCTCAGGTTCGATTTCGGGTCAACGATTATTTATATTCGTTTAACTTTCTTTATATTTGAAGCATGTTATTTTAATTGTACTACTTAGTTTTAATTAGAATTTTGCAATTTATCAAATTGAAGTGATCTGTCCTTAGCAAAGTCTAATGTAAATATTGCAACAGTGCAGGTTAATTACGATTGTTGCAACAAGCGATACTGATATTTATAACAATTAACACGCTAATATTCTAAGAAACTAATTTTGTAATGTAAATAACTATGATTCTAGTGAATGGAAACATAGTTCAGCAATGATTGAATTACAAGTTATCGGTCTTAACGTTTATTAGATACAGTCACGACAATTATATGTCTTCGGAATAAAACACAAATTTTATGAGTCGATACAAAATTAGAATGGTACGTAAACAAAATAGGTAGAATAGACAATGATAAAGAGATCCCGAAGTAATATAATAAGTATTATATCATCAGCCAATGAAATATGACGAAAACAATATGATTAAAATAAATCACAATGAGACTGATGATATAACTTTAATTATGTTTGAAACAGACTTCAAAACTTCAGACAAATTATTTTTTATTAATCAAATCACAATAGCAGATACAGCAAATAATTATGAAGTCGATGAATCCATCGAAATTGATACATTCACGGTTATTGCATGTAATAAATAGATGGGTGTTAATGAACTGACCTCCGCGAAATGAGCTTACGCAAGACCTCTTAATATTTTAATGAAATTGAAGTGCGTACAGTCAAATTCGATTACGACAATCACCCGAAATATTTAAAGTTATCGATTTTCGCCAGACGTGTCGAAAATTCTTGCGCGCGATTATTATTTTGCCAAATCGTTAATGTTGGAATCCAGACTGACATTGTTGCATGACGAAAAACCACAGGCATGTCTAAATTGTACACCGGCACTAGGTTTTCGTAAAACGATTTCGCCATTTTGAGTCGGTTTTAGCTATTTTCATTATAATCGCTAAACCGCTGGACGTTAAATCGATAGATTATTTCTGTCTGTGATGAGAAACTATTGAAGGTTCTTAAAGGATGTAAAATGCTACGATCATCACTTGTTAGTTATATGAATCGATATAAAAATTAGCTAGCCTAACCTACCAAGCTTTAGGGTAGGCAGAAACCAGAGAATAAATTATAAATTGTATGGAAATTAATGCACTATTACGTCTATATAAACCATGTTAAAAAGTTGTTTTATATTTAAAGAGTCTAAAGAAGCGTTTGTTTCTTATCAGAATACCCTAAACAATAATCAGACATCTCGACAATGACATTTGTGTCTTTATCTACAAACAAACATGACTATAATTCGATCCTCTACCACTATCGAGTACCGACAACCGACTAGCTATCGAGAAAAATTACACGAAAATCTGTTAAGCGCCTCTATCGGGCTCTGTAAGAACTATTTTAGCAGTACATTTTAAATGTCAACCTCTCGATACCCGACAGTACAGACTATACAGAAACACATTACTGATATTTTGATCCAAACAGTTACTGAACTCACGAATGTAAAACAGGTAAACAATTTTCTCTCGCATCTTACTTTCATTCAAAGGTGTACTAAGACAATACTCGGAAGTAGTTAACTGTTCTCCTGTGGCTATTATTAAAATATAAGTGGTCTTGTACAATGGAGATCATACTTCCGATTTCTATAAATATGAAAGAAACATGCAAATGAAGTGAAAAGGAAATGTATTTCTAATCTTGCGCGTTAATCAATGCATCCTTTTGACCTACATCGCGATTAAAGACGTACGATTAATTACCGATAAAGATTGCATTTGGATAGCACACGATAGTACAGCTATTTATAAATAATCTTTTCCATTTCCTTTTTATTCATTCAGACCTTAATGACAGATTTTTTTCTTTTTGACAAAAACTACTCTCGCAATAATAATTGCTCTAGTGTCGCAGGGACTTTTACAAACAATGGACACAAAGTACAACTAAACCCGAAACAACCATTTTGTGGATCGCATAAATAACAGTTCCGTGTGGGAATCGAACCTGGCCTTAACCACTGCGCCACGGAGGTAGGCAACATATATTTTCTTTGAGGAAAAAAAACACGAGTAACCTTTTAAAGGTATCTTCGTTTACTTTTATCACCTCGAAAACAAAGTACCGGAACATCTATTTCTATTTACGATGTAGTTCGAAAAGGGCTAAGTAATAGCAGACAAACTGACAAATAGATAAAGGGTCACCGGTAAGTGAGGAGTCGTGTAAAATTACCCCACTTGCATGCGTTGTTGCACGGAGTGTCGCAACTGAATGCCTCTGCCGAAAGGTTAGGGTGAATGGGCCTTTTCAATTGTATTACAATGAGATGAATTGCATGCAACTGTTTTCGGGGAAACAGTAAAATCAAGGCTAGCTTTTGTTTCTTTTAAGTTATTACAAAACCCACATGAGAATGTTTAATCAATTCCGCGTTTTGAAATAGAAAAATAAACAAATGCGGGTATTTGGAATTATCACGCGACGTATCATGTTGTACACTTTTTTCTAGAATAATAACGAATCAACATCGTATTACTAAAACAAATACCGTATTGAATATTCTTAAATAGAACAAAGAAAAGAATTGCGTGTCAAAGGAAGACAATGTCGAAACTAATCGTGAATAATCGATGGAACACACGAATGATCATTTATCACTACAATCTTGAGAACAAACGCTTCCCCAAATCTCTATCTGCATATGCAAATGAGGGTACTTGCGAATTCATACCGTACCTAGTATCTAACACGTTAATTACTCTACATTTTCAAAGTGTATTGACAAAATGCATTGAGATAATTATGCTAATATTCTACACTACAAAAAAACATACAATCTTTTTGTCTACAAAATGTGCCTACTCATAAATGTTTCACTAAGATTTAATTCAGAGAGCACATCATTTTAAGAGATTTAACAGTCCGTGCATTAAGAGTTCACTGGCCTATTATAAAACAATCTGTAGTCGTGAAACCAAACAAACAACGATTCATCTTCGTGTACATTTCCTTTTTTATAGAAATAACTGTAATTTACAAAATAAGACAAAATGTAAAAGCGATGTGAATCGTCATTTTATTTCACTTTTCTTTTATTAAAAGTTAGGAATCCAAAAAGTAACTTTACCATAAAACGCACAAAAAATACCATGTCCAAAAGGCCTCAAAGAAAAATAACTCGCGCACAAATAGCACTGACAACACAAGTTCCACCAGAAAAGAAAACTGTTTTGGCGCCTAAAATCGTTAATTCGTTTGAATAGACGTTTTAGGCGCGAGTGGCGGCATTCCGGCGATGTGAGTGTCGCGACGTGTTGCGGTCGGCGCACGCGGCAGGTGACTGCACAAGTCTGCGCGCACGCACCCGCGATCGACCGCCGCCGATCGAAATCGCAGCCGCTGAACCGAAGTAGGTAGCGATGTCACGGCACGTCAGAGAAAATACTTGTAGAAAACAACTATCATTACTTACCGTGCCGTACTCGTCTTCGATAGTTAATTGTCTATTTTTATTTGCGGATGCCGTTTGAATGCTGAAGGGAACTCACCTGGAACAAATGGAAAATATCGGTCAAATTGTGCGGCAACGGCATCACGCATATCAAAGTTTTGACAAGTTTATTATAGCCGCGATGCAATACGTATTACCAATACGGGTCAATTATGTTTAAACGCAGTAAATGGATATGCAATAAGAGTACAGTGGAGTAAGTATATCAATCTGTTTTTCATAATCTTAGCTCATAAAATTCTAGTTCTAAAACCACCTTCCATTAAAACCACACCACACGTCACAATTCTAAATAGACACATCAAACAACATGAGATAAGGCGCCATTGAAAACTCTCAATCAAGATAGTGTAGGATAAGAAGATCTCACGTCATGCCCAGTGATAAACATCAAGGTTAGCTGACATTCATCAGAAGAATATTTTATTACCATCATACTAAAGATTCCTAAGTAAGGGTAGTCTTTTCCATCAAATTACTTAATTCGAGGCATAATTTTGAAGTTATTAACGCGATGACGATATCTTGTCTAACGCGCAGTCAGATTTAGGGTGTCACGCAAGGGACACAATTTATTAACACGTTAACTGCCAAGGTAAAAAAATACAAAATTTTATGACGTCATTTTTTTATTTTTCTGAAATGTAACATATTGACATAAATTACGATAATTGATCATGTCGTATTAATTTCCATGATTATTTATGTAAAATTTAGGTAAAATGAAATTTGTCAGGCATATGTGACTGACAAAGCCCAAACGGTATAAAATATACCTATTGCGCCATGTCAGGCATTTTGTCAGGCATTGTCATGAAACAAGTAATAATATTGCGGCCGCGCGTATTTTGCATTTGCGCGGGAAAACTTTTCGTTCACTGCGGGCTGCGATTGGTTGATTGTAAGTGCCTAAATAGTTCGCTCCTTGCACGTTGCAACCTGTCGGGGGCCTCTTGCATGCAGCAAATGCATTTATTTAGTCGTTGCTAAATAGTTGTCGAAATAGGCGCGTAAATTTATGGCTCTCAGATAAAGTTATTTATGTGACGATTACTATTACTAATAATGTCGATTATTGATAATATGGATGATTTTGAACTATCGTTACTTGATCTACAAGTTATTGATGAACTGGAAAAGCAAAATTTGACTCAAAGTGAAATATATGACGACACAGCTGTTATTTTGCGTAAGTAGATGTGGAAACAGAAAGAGGCGATATGTTATTGAAAGTGATGATGAAGACGATAACGTGGAACAGGAACAGGTTTGCACGCAGTTTGAAACCGATTTATGGTACGAACCAGCGGGTAAGCAAAGAAAAATAATACCTTTTACTGAATGCCCTGGTTTACAACCTTATAGGTTGAGAAATTCGATGGCACAGTCAAAACCAGAGGATTTCTATGCTTTGTTGGTGCCGGACAGTATATTTGAAAAAATTGCTATTGAAACTAACCGCTACGCTACTCAAACAATTACTAACCTTACTTCTAAAAATTTAATTGGGCGGGGATCGCGTTTACTTTGTTGGTCCAGTACAAACAAGGACGAGATCAAACAATTTTTTGGTTTAATTTTATTTATGGGAATAGTTAGATTGCCAAAGCTAGCCGATTACTGGTCAACAGATCCCATAGTTTGCCAAAATTTTCCAAGAACAGTAATGTCTCGTAACAGGTTTGAGATTTTGTTGCGAATGGTGCATTTTGCGAATAATGAAAACCAAGGAAATGGCGACCGTTTGTTCAAAATCCGTGAGTTGGTTGATACATTAAACCTGAATTTTAAAACGCATTATTACCCGCAAGAAAATCTATGTATAGATGAGTCTCTGGTGCCATTTCGAGGACGCATTATATTCCGTCAATATATCAAATTGAAGAGACACAAGTATGGCATCAAAGTTTTCAAATTGTGTAGGTACTAATCCAGGCTACACAAACAAGGTTCAAATATATGAGGGAAAAAGAGATGCAACGCAACATACAACTCCAACCAATATTGTAATGTCACTTATGGAAGGATACCTACAAAAAGGGCATACTTTATTTACCGATAATTGGTACACTAGCGTAGACTTAGGACGAAAGCTGCTGGAGAAAGAAACTCATCTTGTCGGCACGCTACGTAAAAATAGAAGATATTTGCCAAAGGATGTCATAACAGGCAAGATCAATAAGGGAGAGTTTCGAGCTAAAGAAAATGTAGATGGTATGACGTGCATGAAATGGAAAGATAAGAGGGACGTCTATTTACTATCTACAAAACATTCTGTAGGATTTACAAGGACTTTCAGAAGAAATAAAGAAACAATTAAACCAAAAATTGTTATAGACTATAACAACGCCAAATCTGCTGTAGATCTATCTGATCAAATGATAGCGTATTCAACACCATTACGAAAAAGTGTAAAATGGTACAGAAAACTTGCTGTTGAATTATTATTGAACACAGCTTTACTTAATTCCTACATAATATATAAAGAAGTTACTAAGTCGAAGATAGGGATAGTAGATTACAGAAAAAAATTGTGCAAACACCTAACAGACTCGGGTAAAGAGAACTGTCAGCCAGAAGGGTCGATTACAAGAAATAGAAGGCAAAAACATGAGTTGATAAAGAAAAATGGACCTGTAAAAAAATCTCGTAAATATTGCTCGAGGTGTTATAAGATTAATGTAGAAACAGTGGATAGAAATCATGCGAGAAGGAAAACGAAGCAAGTCAATACCTATTGTCCAAATTGTCCCAATGAACCACATTATTGTCTAAAATGTTTTAATGAAGAACAAAAAAAAATTTAAAATTTTGTTTTGTTTCTAATACCTACTATTTTATTTTATTTCTAATTCTCTCAGCGGTAAACGCCGATAATAATGTTATTATTTCGCCAAATAAAAAGCATTTGCAATTTCATAGTGTCGTATTTTATTTTTCCTATTTAATTTTCGTTCCAATCATGAAAGTGGTGGGCCAAGCTGCACATAGTTTCTCTGGGGCCTTGTCAGTCAATTACCGTAAAGAAAAATGCGATAAACGTGCCAGACGGCTCCTTGGGTTGATTTGAAATATATGCATCTGCGTCAGTCCCCCGTGTCTGACATGGCCCTAACAGATACTAGGTGCGTCAGGTACCGGTGCCTGACGTGGCAGTTAACGTGTTAAATGAGTATTTCGCACAAAAAAATCGGGGCGTACCAAAATCGTACTGGCTGACAACGCTGATCCCTTAAGGGTAACCTTAGAAACTACAATGTTCGTAAAGCTTAAATCTCAGGTCTTAAATCAATAAAGGCTTGTTACGCCTCTTAAATGATCTTTCAAAAGCAGAAAAAATCTCTATCATAATGACTTAATAGACTATGATAAAAGAGTAAGCTGATGTTTCTCAAACTATTGTAACATTCAAAATTCTGTCATAACTAAACAATCTCAATCAGTAAACATTTTCTTTACTTTATTTAATGTGACACCACGTGTTTATTATCAGTACGACGTAAAAAGTACAATAAAAGCAAAACAAATTTAATTATTCATGCATCACTGAACAATCGCTGAAAATACACAATGTTATCAAAATACACGGTAAGATTTCATTACAATTAAAAAAAACTTATTTTACAAAACCTGCTTAAAAATACTTAAATTACTTCTTTACTTTGGCTTCAAAACAAGACAGTTTGTAGGCATCAAAACTACTACTATTCCCTTGGCTGACACCCATCTTTGTAAATTAAAAATTTAACTTTTTCGTGACGTCAGACCCTTTTGCCAAACATCACTAAGGGCCAGACTTATGCGGAGTCGAATAACCTATTCCGATAGATATTGTGACAGCAAGTGTATAAAATATACTGACACAATTAGCTGATTAGCTATTAGAAAATAATTCAGAAGTAGTAACATCGGGAGTAAATTCATCAAAAAATATAAGTGAAATAATTGTTTCGTCACCTCGTATTAAACTTGTATGTTGACAGGTGATGATTAATGAAACCTGTGACAAATTCTTTGAGAGGTTTTAATCATCTTTAATGTAGAACTTGTATCGCTTATGAGCAATACATCAACCTAAAGGATAGGACAACTTAATTTCTCCAAAGACTTATTTTAATAGCCGACTTCAAAAAAGAAGGAGGTACTCAATTTCTGAGTCTTTTTTTTCTTAACTTTCACTATATTCAGTTTTTATTCCATCTATTCTTCCAATGTCAAGTTCTTCAGGAGTTCTTTCAATTGTAATTTAAGATGTTTATTTCACAATGCAACAATAGTAACTCAGTAGCATCCAAATCGAATTCCATTGATATCTACTTAAGGAAAATAAAGTTATTTATCATTTAGAATTGAGGAAACAGAGAAAGAAATAATAGACTATTCAATGGAAACCGTTTATTGAATTTAAAATAATATAATAGATAGTTTAAAAAATACTTCTATTATCTTACAAACCCGTTGTTTTAAAACAGAGATTGAATGCAAAATATCAACAGAAAATACGATTACGTTATCTATACTATCTATACTTACTAATATTATAAAGCTGAAGAGTTTGTTAGTTTGTTTGTTTGAACGCGCTAATCTCAGGAACTACCTACTGGTCCGATTTGAAAAATTCTTTCAGTGTTAGATAGCCCATTTATCAAGGAAGGCTATAGGCTATATAACATCACGCTATGGTAGGAGCAGAGTAGCAACGAAAAATGTTACAAAAGCGGGGAAAATTTTGACCCATTCTCTTAGGTGCCGCAAGCGAAGTTGCGCGGGTCAGCTAGTGATATAGAAAGTAACAAACAAATCTCAAAAAACAACAATCCTAATGTGGTTTACCCTGCGAAACAATATTTTCCCACCGCGAATAAATTAACATAATGATTTCCGAGCTACTTTTACTTTCGTCAACACTTGCTTCGCGTGCTACCTAGATCAGATTAACCTTTAAGATGTTAAAATGTAACGTAATATCTGCACTAAATTGATTATCACGAAGTGAAACTTTGCAGTCATTAAGAGGATTGCTATAAACTAAATTAGTAGGTGTAAGTGTAATAAAAAATAGAAGACAATGTAGTGCGTGAACAAATTGGCGGATGTAGCGGTCTCGCCTCTCTGATTGATTGGATCAGAGGAGAACACTGACAGACCACTTGAACTGTGCAATATCTACGGATACAGCGGCTTGTGTAGCGCAAGTCATAAGACACGTAGAAACATTGACATACCCAATTAATTTGAATCCAAATAAATAAATATCATAGGATAACTTACACACGGTAATTTGACTCCAAAGTTAGCACAGCTTGTACGAAAATAAAATACATAATAATCGTAAAAAGTGACTGCAAACAACTTTAACTATAATATTTTTGATGAAAGTCACACTACAGGATCGCTATATTTAAAGTATATTCCTATGCGCTAGAAAGATATATATTACGTAAACTTGGCGCGGTTCCAAAAGTTATCCTAAAGAAGATTGTCTAAATTTCCCCTAACTATAACTGCTTACATTTGTCAATGAGCTCATAACTTAGTCCAACTGTGAACCGAGTACTGACCTTCCACGCCCTAAATTCACTAACATGTATTTCCCAGCGATGAATGGCTACCGAGATTTATTTCCTGGTACACCCCAATAAATACTCACTTACTCATTCAAATGACATGAACAAGACATTACTGAGGTATTATTAGTAACTTATACTATACTAGCGGACCCACGCAACTTCGCTTGCGTCACATAAGAGAATGGGTCAAAATTTTCCCCGTTTTTGTAACATTCTTTACTGGTATTCCGCTCCTATTGGTCAAAGCGTGATGATATAGCCTATAGCCTTGCTCGATAAATGGGCTATCTAACAGTAAAATAATTTTATAGTATAGATTTTACCACGATTGTCATACCCAAGAGTATAGACAGAGGACGGTGTATGAAATGTATCCACGTTTCGCCATTACTAAAGTTAGTCCCATGTATTTTTTTTTTTTGCTTTTGTAAGACAACTCTCGCACTAAGAATTGCTCTTGAGTCGTGGGGACTTTTATAAACATACAAACAACGGACACAAAGTACAACCAGACCCGAAACAATTATTTGTGTAGAAGGGGACGTTACCAAACTTCGAAAAAATACCAATAGTACTTTGTTCGTCCTGAGACTCAAATCCTTGTGGTCAGCATTCGGATACGCGCGCAAAAGGCAGTCAAATAACAAAATACTCACTTACTCATTCAATATAACATGAACAAGAGATTACTCAGGTATTAGTAACTAACACTCGGTTTAGAAATCGAAGAATGCTTTTAGTAACCTTTGTTTTAAGTTAATTTATTGTATATTTTATTTCGTCACTTCGAATATCAATTTAGTTCAAGATCACATTGCTTCACAAACTTTAAGTAATGAAAACAATGTCGGTATTAGTTTACGGCGAGATTATTTCTACGTTCTTAGCTCGTTCCCATAATAAACTAGGTGGCACTTGTTACGCAGATACTGTGCTAAAATATGCAGTGGCTTTGATATTTCAATGTTTTGTATCTATGCAGACCTTTCGATATTTATCGGTACTGTAAACTAAAGTCAAACTTACGAAATCAGAACAGTCGAGCCCTTTTATTTTATTTAGGGCAGTTGACATCTAAAACACAAGGTATTTGATTTTTTTAATAGCATTTAAGAATCGTGCTATGTCGCGTTTTTCGGTCTCAGCCTACCCCTATGGTAAAACGCGTAATTTTATGTATGAAATTGCAAGATAAAGAGCAACGAAAACAGCTAAAGATACAAAATTAAAATTCTTTCGACCAACAATTTTTACTTCTCTACGAAACAATAATAATTCCAGTCTCAAATTACACGATGATGCATAGATAAAGCGTTATCTTTCGCACTAATTACATCAACACCATCTTCAAGTAGACGGGCATTGTTCTGAAAAATGCTCTGTGAAACGTTACCACGGCACAGATAGGCAGACAGTCTTACACTCGGCTAGACGGGAACAATAGATATTGTACGAGCTAAGAGTCTGCGTTTCCGTCTAGTAAAGGCATAGTTATGAAGGCAAGGATTCTAGCATAGTGTAGCGTTGCGTTAAATGTTTCTCTCGGCACTTCGTTTAAGTATAACTTTATCATGGTTAGACTACTATTGCTATATAATAGGCATATCAATGTATTTTATATAACAAAAACATTTCTTCCCTTGCCTTCTGAAAATAAATTAATGAAAACACTGGGAAAGAGCGCCCTGGACATACACAGATCAAATACTACAGACTATCGTAATCGTAATCGGCGCGGCGGTCCCGTATGACATAAAAAATGGTAAAATTATGTTCAATTGAACAGAAAATTTTCTCGCCGTAACTGCGCCCTAACAATGCGTCCCTATGAAACCACAAAACAGTGTTAGTTGTTTGCTACGTGGTTTCTACTGAATACTACTTTAAGATGATTTGTTGACCAACTTGTCTGTATGTTTTGTGGTTAAATGAAGAAAACAGACTTTCTAATAAAACGTGAAAACTCAAACAATCAAATAAATAAAAAAAAAACAAAAAAGAAAATTTTGTATGTATTTGCAACAATACTTTTTTTTATCTGAAAACACGGTTACACGTGCAAGCCTGAATATTTTTTCATAAATTCACCACAAATTTTAGAATCATTGCGTTAAATTTCAAAAGACAGTAATCTGTTGTACGATCATTGCGTGCACGATGTTGCGAATACTATTTCTGTTTGCGACACTAAACAACTGAACGTATTGTGTGGTCCATTGCAGATAGGTGGTCTAAGCTTCCTCGCAGATCAGTGGATAGGGCTGTAAATTCTGAACAATAAAAAATATCGATACATTGAAACATTGATGTTTCAAATTCATTGATGTCTAAAAACATCGTAATAAAAACCTCGATGTTGTCTAAGAACACGCATTTATTAATTATTCGTCATCTAAAGCAGCTTGTTTTCATTACTCGGAGCATATAAAGTTTCTTTCCTCTTAGTCATTTGTTTCCAACGGGAGCTATATTGCCCTCAAGTGTGCGCTGGATCCAAAAACATACAACGAAAATCTATAAAATTGGATTAATGAGTATGCAAAGGGGCACACTGAATTCGTCTTTTTTTGCAAAGGTTGTTCATAAAAGGTTTGAATTCTACTTTTTAAGTTAAATAATATAATCGTTTGATGATATAGGTAGATGATGCATTGATACCAAACATCGGTGCTTTTCCGTTAAAACATCGATGTTTTGAAACATCCCTATTGGTAGATGACCAGGGACATTTATAGGGATATTATCTGTGGTTTACTACGCTAAAACTTCCTGGTGTCTGTGTTGTAGTACGAAGATTCATCAGTACACGTATTTATGAAACAAAGTATGAATTGTTGAAATAGGAAACGAAGGGTAAAATGCATGTAATACAGCAATACTATAATATGAAAATGTTTACTCTTTTTGAAACACCATTATTTATTTACGCGAGTGGTCGTAGCAGAGGACATCAATCTACATCAAAATACGAATGAGTCAATAATAATACTGAAAATACAAGGTTTTTAAACAGTTCTGGATCAGGTAAATATAATATAATAAATACATAGTGAAAGCAGAAACTTTTCCTATCTTATCAGTACTTTATCGATTTACTAACAGATGATATGACGGAACAAAATCTCGAATAATCTCAATCCTTGTAATATCATGACTGGAGATGCATTTTCTACCTTATATTATCTAACATTCTTACATATTCCTTGCGACGCAATTGTACTATAAGACGCCAAGCTATTTTCACTGTTCACAATCAATCACCGTCGCCGTGATTACATTTAAGCGTGCTGCGTAGTAAATTTAAAATTATCATTTCAATTCTTACATGAGTCTTCTAGAAAGAAACGACTATAAGATGCGAATCCCCTTTAATTGAAAGAATAGATTACTGACTTCATCGTCGTGAATGCGTTCCAACATAGAATGCATTCTCATCATCAGCCAGACCTTTCTTCCAATTATGTTAGAGTCCGCTTCTATAATAGAGTCTTCGTAAAGTAAACAGTGGTCTGTTGTCATCGATTTGTGGACTATACACTTGTGCTAGTCACGTATGAACATCGTATAAATATTCACCCTTATACAGCTAACTGAGGACCCTAATGTAAAGGGGTACTTAATATATTTGGGATAGAATCATCCCTTGGGCGTACGTACGTGTTCAAAGAGTATTGACATTCCTGTTCCCATCTATTACGAGATGGGAATGTAGTTTGCGTATTAAAAATAAAGATTAAACAGCGGGTGTCTCAATGTATCCACTACACTGTAAAATATTTGGCGATTGAAATTAGTGGTCGTGAGTTTCATGCTAGCTCTTCTCTTGAGCTTGGCTAACCGATTTCTTGTTTATTTATTTAAGATGGTCCTACAGCTTATTCTTTTTGACAATATTATAATTATTAATTAAATTACAGACAGTTAACCCTACGATTTGATTTTAAATAATAAGCAAAGAAAAGGTACACTGTCATCGTAGGTGTGGAACAAATACATATAATATGCATAGTACTTACTAGGGGAAAATGAATTCTTAAACCTGTCTTTATGATCTGCTAAGAAAGCACTTGACAACTTAATAATCAGAATACAGCTTATTCCATCTGTTATAATGATGTCTATTCCAAATCACTTAGTAGCAGTTCCTCATTACAATCTTGATAAATATGCAAATGATAACACGATAGGCTCAGTATAAGTGCGTTGAATTAACATTTGAATAAGGCTAATACTTTTCTTTTATAATTTACTAGCTGACACGTGCAACTGCGCTTGCATCACATAAGAGAGAATGGGTTATAATTTTCCCCGTTTTCGTAACATGTTTTACTGGTACTCTGCTCCTATTGGTCGTAGCGTGATGATATATAGTCTACAGCCTTCCTCGATAAATGGTCTATATAACACAAAAAATATGTTCATCACACAACTCTTCAGCTTTATAAATAATAATAATAGTTTGATTGGTCAAGTCTTCAACTAGTTTCTCTTGTCGTAATAAAGACATTCAACTCTCAGTATGTAAATGTGATAATGTTGTAAAGAGGAAAGTCTGTTTGTTTATTAGGAACTTTCTTATAAACAACTTAACTAAGAATGAGGATAATACAGCTTTACCTATTGAAAGTTTCATAGATCAGGAAGTCATGCAAGATATTTTTTGTAATAACGAACAATTTTAGCACTGTTTGTTCGTTTGTCGTATGGTTAGTGGTCAACCTAGTGTCAAAGTGGATCAAGCCGCCCGAGAGGCCTTTGACATGGCTTAACGACTGTTAGCTTAGTAGACAACAGCCGGGACCAACGTTTTACGTGCCGTCCGAAGCACGGAGACGCCCAGCTCAAATACCACTATGCGGTCATCCATCTATGGTATGACCGCGCCAAAGGTTGCTTAACTCACAAATCGTTTACCGACCGATGAGCGCAACTGGCTATGGGCGCCTCGCAATGTTAACACTGAAAAATGTGAATGAGGCACGGAAAGTTTGTAAGGATCGTACCAAGTGGCGTTCGAGCGTTCTTTGGTCTCTACTTACCTGTATGGGAAAAAGGCGTGATATTATGTATGTATGTATGTATGTATGTATGTATTTAGCACTAAGCCTTGGCTAAGTCAATTGAGTTAGCTTAGCCACTGATGAAAAGACTTATGACATAAAACGACTCACATTTCAGGGTTCCTAAGCAATTAACCACACCCAAAAACCGTCACTTGCCTCACTTAGTACTAGCACGACAAACACCCTAATGGACGTTTTTAGGTTGGTCTAGCTTTTTAGGAACAATTAGTACCTATAGGACATCATAAACTAGAAAAACGGGTAACTGAAGAACTTGATATAAGACTACTATAAGGTATGGACTGCTTCCGAACCGTGGCGTGGTCGGTGGTGTATACGGCTGCTGCGCAAGAGTTCTCAAGTTCGAATCCTGGGTTGGGCAAAAAAGTTTTTTATAAGATTTAGTGTTAAGAATTTCTCAGAGATTGCCCGGAGTTAGGAAGTTGAGGTCCTCCGTGATTTATAGAGCACGTAAAGCCGTCGGCCCTGATCCTGACGTGGGTTACGTTTAGGATGGGGTGTTTCAGAGACAAATCAGAAATAAATTATGTAAACTACACGCCCTTATCGATCGAGATCGACTTAACCAGTAACCTTGATTGTATAAATCTGGTTATAACAAAATTAATTATTACACAACCGTAGTATTCCTCTTTCAACACCTCTAATTAAACACGGCACAATACTTAATAGTGTAAGGATTGCTAATTTGCTACACTGAT